>NW_007251187.1:12083-16278 GCF_000164805.1 Carlito syrichta | reverse complement strand
GGCAGGTCTCGAACCCGCGGGCTCAGGCAATCCACTCACCTCAGCCTCCCAAAGTGCGGGATTACAGGCTGAGCCACCGAGCCCAGCTGCATCTTACTTTTTTCAATTAAGGGAACATCTTGGAAATTCTATTATTATTATTATTATTATTATTATTATTATTTTCGAGATGGAGTCTCATTCTTGTTACCCAGGCTGGAGTGCAGCAGCATGCTCCCGGCCACTGCAGCCTCAAGCTGCTGGGCTTAGGCGATCTTTCTGTCTCAGCCTTCCAAGTAACTGGAACTACAGATGCACTCCACCACACCCAGCTTATTATTATTATTATTATTATTATTATTATTAAAACAGGGTCTCATTCTGTCATCCTGACTGGAGTGCAGTGGCACGATCATAGCTTACCACAGTCTCTACCTACTGGGCTCAAGCAATCATTCCACTTTGGCCTCCCAAGTAGCTGGAACTACTGGCTCATTTTTTAAAAATTTGTAGCGATGAGATCTTGCTACACTGCCTAGGCTGGTCTCGAACTCCTGGGTTCAAGGGATTATCTTGCCTCAGCCTCCCAAAGTGCTAGGATTACAGGTGTGAACCACCAGCCGGCCATTATTATTATTATTATTGGGTCTAAGTGCTGGTGAGAGGTGACAGCACATTTGGCAGCTCAGAGTGTGGCCATGGCACTGAAGCTGTTGCTCTTCCAACAAAGGAAATGGGTAAAAGAAGATGAAAGCAAGAAAAGCCTCTCCTGACACTGGGTAGCAGCCCTCCAGGCTGGCCATCCTTTCTGCATCTTCCAGGAAAGCTGAGTCCTGTGCCTTTAAATGTCTGCAGCACGTGTGGCACGTACCAAGAGTAACATCTGGATGGCAGCCACTGCTGGTTAAAGAGACAGGCCCTCTTTTTGGATAAAGCTTGGGTTGGGTTCAAATTCCAGTCATTTGGTGAACAGAACAGGAAATAGATACCAAAGAACTGGAGGTAGCCTTCACCAGAATGAATCCTTTTTTCTGAAGAGGCCAGCAGCCTCCAAGGCTGATTCACCCTCCTGACTTACAAAGACCATGGAGACTTGGGCCGTAGGACTCGCACTGCTCAAAGGTTTTTTTGTTTTGTTTAGTTTTTTTGAGTTGGAGTCTCACTCTTTCGCCCAGACTGGAGGGCAGTGGCACAATTACAGCCACTGCAGCCTCGACCTGCTGGGCTCAGATGATCCTTCCAAGTAGCTGGAACTACAGGTGCATGCCACCATGCCCAGTTAATTGTTTATTTTATTTTTATTTTTTGTTTTTTTGTTTTTTTTTTTTTTGAGTTGGAGTCTCACTCTGTCACCCAGACTGGAGTGCAGTGGCCGCTCCCGGCCACCGCAGCCTTGACCTGCTGGGCTCCGGCGATCCTTCCGCCTTAACCTTCCAAGTAGCTGGAACTACAGGTGCACTACCATGCCCGGCTAATTTTTGATTTATTGTAGAGATGAGGTCTCGCCAAGTTGCCTGGGTGGGTCTCGAATCCGCGGGCTCAGGCAATCCACTCACCTCGGCCTCCCAAAGTGCTGCGATTACAGGCTGAGCCACCGAGCCCGGCCAATTTGTTTATTTATTGTAGAGATGAAGTCTTGCCAAGTTGCCCAGTCTGGTCTCAAACCCCTAGGCTCAAGTAGTCCTCTCACCTTCACCTCCCAAATTGAAAAATCACCACACCCAGCCCAAAGGTTTTTTTCTATCCACAGTTCATTACTATTGAGGTTCTCCTTGGATGTTAGCAATTGCAGTTAGAGCTGGGTTCCAAGGCCGCCTCCCTTGCTGTGATTCCTTGTCAGCTATGTGACATTGAGCAGATTGCTTCACTTCTCTGAGCCCAGTTCCTCATTTGGCAAATGGGGGCACTGCAGCCTAACTAGCAGGGCTGCTGTGAGCATGCAGTGAGAGAGAGCTTTGCAAACAGAACCAGCCAACACATGTTCATTCTCTGCTCATCCCGGCATTTCCGCCCCTGAGGGTCTGGAGGCTCAGTCTGCACCCTCCTGAATCCAAAACATCCGGTGGGTTCTGGCACCAAGTCCTGTCCCCAGCTGTAGAAACTCCTGTCCTGACTCCCAGCTGGGCGATAGCAGCCCTAGATTCTGCTCATGCCTCTTCTGTTTGCTTGCCTTGTGACCTTGAACTCGCTGCTGGGAGTTTCTGGGCCTTACTTCTACCATCTGCGCAATAAGCACATCTCTCCACCATGAGATGATCTCCAAGGTTCCCAGTGATTGTACCTATCTCCTAAAAATAACATGTGCTTATTTTTTTGAGTTGTTCAGTGTATATTCATTAAAAAAAGAAAAGTAGCCGGGCTCGGTGGCTCAGCCTGTAATCCCGCACCTTTGGGAGGCTGAGGTGAGTGGATTGCCTGAGCCCGTGGGTTCGAGGCCTGCCTGGGCAGGCAAGACCTCATCTCTACAATAAATCAAAAAATTAGGCAGGCGTGGTAGCGCGTGCCTGTAGTTCTAGCTACTTGGAAGGCTGAGGCGGAAGGATCGCCGAAGCCCAGCAGGTCAAGGCTGCGGTGGCCAGGCGCGGCCATTGCACTCCAGTCTGGGCGACAGAGTGAGACTCCAACTCAAAAAAAAAAAAAAAGAAAGAAAAGTATAAATAAGAAAAGAAATATGACTTGGCAATAATATATAAAAAGAAATAAAAGTATATATATTAAAGCCATCCCACAACCTGGAAATAATCACTGTAAACATTTGGCTGTAATTTTCTTCTAGCATTGTCTCTGTGCGTGTCTACGTCTATAAGAATATGTTCTTATTGAGTAGGGCCATACTATATACACTGCTTTTTCCACTTAACGTCATAGGGTAGTGTGTTTCCTCTGCCAAAGCAGTCTAAGCACTGTTGACATCTCACAGCACCCACGCATGGCCTACTTTGTCTTTCTTTGTCAGTCATGACATTCCTCCTCCTCCACCCCTTTCCCCCTTTCAGGGGAGCCCACTCCACCCTAGGGTTCCACCCCCTGCTCAGTCCCTGGGAGTCTAATCTGCTGGGAAGAGGCTCCTGGGTCCCTCTCTGATGTGTCTTCCAAGGAAGGGAGAGGTTTTGTCCAGAGGGAGATGCCCCCAGCTGACATCTGGTTCAGAAGCCCTTGCCCTAGGGACCCTTGAGATGTTTGTTGGGCATTGGACATCTGAGAAGAGACCCTAAAAACTTTCGTTCATTCATTTATTCATTTAACAGTTAACCTTGGCCGGGCGTGGTGGGTCATGGCTATAATCCCAGCACTTTGGGAGGCTAAGGTGTGAGGATTGCCTGACCTCACAGGTTCGAGACCAGCCTGGGCAAATTGGCGAGACCTCATCTCTACAATAAATAAAAAATTAGCCGGGCGTGGTGACTCATGCCTTTAGTTCCAGCTACTTGGAAGGCTTGGGCAGAAGTATGTCCTGAGCCCAGCAGGTCGAGGCTGCAGTTAACTTCAGGGACAAAAAGACTTTCCTTGGCTCAGAGATTTGCCTCCAGGGACATAAAAGCAGAAGTTACTGCCTTTGGGAGGGGGCTGGGAGAGGGTACAGATGGTGCTTTCCGTATTACAGCCTCCAGGAGGGTCACACACCCTGCCCACTCTTGCCCATTCCAAGCTCAGACCCTCACCGCTTGGACTTGAACGGTGGACTAAATGAAATCGCAGGATCTGGCTTACTGGGGCTTGCCACCAGGGGTGTTCTAAGTGCGCCATAGGTAACAACGTCACTAACTAGATGCTATTACAAATCCCACTTTTCAGCCGGGCTGTGGCTCAGCCTGTCATCCCGCGCCTTGGGAGGCTGAGGTGAGGGGATTGCCTGAGCCTGAGGGTTCGAGACCCGCCTGGGCAACTTGGCGAGCCCTCATCCCTACAATAAATCCCAAAATCAGCCCGGCGTGGTAGCGCACGCCTGTAGTTCCAGCTACTGGGAGGGCTGAGGCGGCAGGATGGCCGGAGCCCAGCAGGTCGAGGCTGCGGTGGCCGGCAGCGGCCACTGCACTCCAGTCGGGGCGGCAGAGTGAGACTCCGACTCGAAAAAACCAAAAAACAAACCCCACTTTTCAGGCGAGCAAACCGAGGACCATGGTGGGGATCCCAAAAAGCCTTGGGCTAGAATCCGGGGTCCAGACGCGTGACCTCGCCCTCTTCCTCCTTCCCTCCCCCGGGGGTGATGAACCCC
>NW_007251187.1:4310-11743 GCF_000164805.1 Carlito syrichta | reverse complement strand
CCCTGCTGCTCCTGGCCCCGCTGGGCTGGCTGCTCCTGGCGGAAGCGAAGGACGAAGCCGCGCCGGAGGGTGAGGGCGCGGCGGGCGCGGGCTGGGCCGGGGGCTGCCTCTGTAGGGGCCGCTCTGGATGGGAGGCCTGGGCTGGGGGGCCAGGCCGGGTTCTGGCCACTTGTTCGTTTACTGACTGTTGACTTGGACAAATCCCTTCCCCTCTTGGCGCGGCAGTTCCCACACTCGCGCCTTGGGGAGGAAAGGGTGACAGCTGGAGTCCTGTTCAGCACGGAGAGACTCAGATCATGAGTACTCATGATAATAACCCACAGTGGCTACTATTTGTGCAGTACTTAGCTGTGGGCCGGCACCAAGTGGTGCCTTCTCGTACCCCCATTTCCCAGCTGGGCAAACTGAGGCTCCAGAAGTGCCTGTGGGCCTTGAAACCAGAATTCGCCACTTCCCAGGTGGCCCTGGCCCAGCGCAGAGCCACTAAGCTTCACAACCCTGGGGGTGAGGGACCTTGGGGCTGGGGGCAGAGGGCGTGGCTCACAGTTGTGGAGCAGTGTGCACTTTCACCCATGTCCTCTGTGGTTCTCAGTCCCCTGCCACATTCCAGTTCGAACAGAAGAAACTGAAGTGTAGTGACTGCCCAGGGTCGTCTAGCCGTGGGGTGGTTTGTCTGAGGTCAGCTGGACTCCCTGTCTAGTGCTCCTTCTACTATCTCAAGGAAGACTGGATTTCAGAGTGTGCTCCAGGCCTCACATTTGTAATCCCAGCACTTTGGAAGCAGGAGGATTGCTGGAGCCCAGGAGTTCAAGACAACACAGTGAGACTCCCTTCTCTACCAAAAAAAAAGTTAGCTGGGTGTCGTGATACATGCATATAGCTCCAGCTCCTTGGGAGGCTGAGGTGGAAGGATCACCTGAGCCCAGGAGGTCGAGACTGTGGTCAGCTGTGATCGTGCCACTGCACTCTAGCCAGTGAGACTCTGGCCCTAAAAAAACAAAACCCAAACCAAAAAATAACAACAAAGGGTGACCCACTATCCTGAGTGAAGGCTACTCTCCCCTCCAGCCCTACCTGGCATGGGCCACCTCCAGGGCCACCCTGACAAGGACATTGACTGTGGATAGTCCCAGAAGCAAAGCCAAATGAACCGCACCTTCCATGGCTTCTTCATCCCCTCAGCCCACGCTTCTGGGAAACCTGGAACTACATTGCCAGAAGGAACCTGGGGTCTGTGACCCTTGGGCCAGAGGAAGGCATGAGAACCATCATGTCTTGAATATCTCCTTTGTGCCAGGTTGTGTCCAAGGCTACAGGTCTCCCAGTAGTAAAGTTGGCCGTGCTTAATCTCCACAAAGCAGGCTGGGCACGGTGGCTCAAGCCTGTAATCCCAGCATATGGAGAGGCTGAGGCGAGAGGATTGCCTGAGCCCAGAGGTTCGAGATCAGTCTGGACAACTTGGTGAGACCTCGTCTCTACAATAAATCAAGAAAAATTAGCTGGGTGTGGTGGCACACGCCTATAGTTCCAGCTACTTGGAAAGCTGAGGCGGAAGGATCTCCTGAGCCCAGCAGGTTGAGGCTGCGGTGGCCATGAGCGTGCCACTGCACTCCAACCTGGGTAACAGAGTGAGACTGTGACTAAAAAAAATAATAAAATTCTCCACAAGGCTTGGTGTTCTAGCCTGCAAGATGTGGTGATGATACCTCACTCCTCAAGCTCTTACAAGGATTCTGTGGGCTGAAATTGGTGAGAGTGCAGCCAATGCCTGGCCGATTAAAGGCCCTTGGCAGAGGGTACTTTTTCTCCTGGGCCCAGGGCTGATGACTTTCCTGGAAGATTCCAGCAGAGCTGTAAGACAGGTCAAAAAAATCCAATGAGGGAGACACTGAACACAGGGTTGAGCTGGTGGTGTGGGCAAAGGGCCGGTGGCCTGGGTTCACTCACTGGCCAAGAGCCAGGAGCCCTGTAAAAGCGTTTTTTTGTTTGTTTCTGGGGTTCTCTTCCCCCTGTTTCTGCTGATGTGGGCTCCTTCCACCACAGATCATCCCAGGAGAGAAATTGCGGCTGCCAACGGTGATGCCCACAGAGGTGAGTCAGAGAGGGACCAAATCGATGACAATTTGGCGCCCTGACCCCCAGTGGGTGACAGGAAGAGGGCAGACTAAGTAGAAGGCAGCCTTTACAGAGGGTGCTGCTGTCAGCGGAGGGCAGGGGTCAGTGGGTTGTTGAGGGAATCCAGCTAAAGCACCTAACAGGTAGTGAGCACTCATTGGTGCACGACAGACAGTGGGTCTCTAGCCCTGGGGGTAAGGTCAGGCTGCTCTCAAGTTGAGGCTTTTTCTTCCCTTGCTTCATTTAGACCCTTTTGATAAAGAATCGTTAGCCCCATTTTGTTGATGGGAAGACTGAGGGCCTGAGAGGTTAAACACCTGGTCTCTTTTACCACAGCTGGTTGGAAGTGAGGTCATTGACTGGGACTCAGAGCCAGTGCTCATCCTGCACTGGAAATACTGCCTGGAGGGGCCTGTCTAGTTCCCCCAGACCCAACCGAGGTATGCCCTTCAGCCAGCTGGAGAGTGGGATGGCCATTTCCCCTGAATACCTTGACCCAGCCGCCTACCAACCAGTGGGGCGGGGGCAGCCCAGCAACCGCCAGAGAGGCCAGCTCCCCCCTTCCCCAGCAAGTGGCTAGGACAAGCAGCTGCTGAGGAGTGTTCAACTGGCACCGATACAGGGACATTGTGTGTGTCCTTTTGGGCGCGGTGAGGCCTGAGGTGAAGAGGATTTGCCTTTGCCATGGAGTCTTGGGGAGTAAGGTGGCTAGGGTGCTCTGGACAACTTGTCTGTCCGCTCTCCCAAAACCCATGGCCTTGGATCATGGAGAGAAACATGGGCCGTTTTCACTTCCAGGGGGCTTCCCATCAGAGGGAGTTACAGAGCTCCTCACCACAGTAGACATCTGTGTCTGAGGGACGAGACACTGCCCCATCCTGGGAGAGCTTCCAGAACAATGTGGGAGACAGCAAAGGCCTTCAACACAGCGACAGCCAAACAGGCAGATGCCCACAAAGCTGAGGGGGAAAGAGCCCAGGGGCCCCGTGGCCCCTTTTCCCTTTTGTAGAATCTTCTAGCTGATCCCTGCTCCAGCCTTTCTCTGTAGGCCTTGGTTTGGCCATGATGACAGAAGGACAGCTGTGAGCTCAGCCGGGCTTGGATGGGGTTCAGGTCATGCTGTCCCACAGCAGGGAACATAAGTGTCCTGGGAGTCAGGCAGGCTGCACTGAGCGGTGTGGAGGTGGTGGGTGGGCCTTGGGGAGACCTGAGTGGGTGGCCAGACCCGTCAAGGCCTAGGGTGGCTCCCGGGTACTGGGTGTCCCCATCTCCTGCCATTTTGCCAGACTCTGTTTACAGTTTCAGCTCAAGTCTGGGGTGGGAATGGAGTGTGGAGGGGCTTTGTTTATTTCCACCTCCCCAGAGGGTAAACTGGGTGTGTCGTGACTGTGCTTTGACATTCAAGGCCACACACTGACCATCCTCTCCCTCCCTGGGCTGGAACTAGTTGGGGAGGAGAGGGCCTTAGCCAGGCACAGCTGGATACAGCCATTTCGGGGCAGAGGCCTTCTTATGACCCAGAGGTCCTGTTCTTCCAGAAGCTTCCTCATTACACCAGCCCACCTCCCCAAACCCTCCTGCTCAGCCTTTCCATGGCATTCCTGCTCTCAGGAAGGCGGCTCCTCTCCATCTCTGATTTCAGGGCAGCACCCTCTAGGGCTCAGCTCCCTTTCTTTGGACCAGAACCCCCAACCACCGCGGCAGGCACCGTGCTAAGCCCTTTGCAGACATCAGCTCCCTGAGTCCTCAGGAGAGTCTCTGGAGAGTCTATCATTATCTGTATGAGTACCATTTTACAGATGAGGAAACTGAGGCACAGAGAGGCTAAGTTCCTTGCCCAGCAATCTGTCTTTTCCAGTTCCCCTGCTGTCTCTCACTTATCTCTGCTGACCCTGGATCATAGGTTCGTCTATTTGGGGAAATCATTGCTGCACTTTGACAGTAGGTGGGGAGGGTGAAAGCCCGAGTTGCTAGGACTGACACGGGCCCTGGCCTTAGCCCAAGGCTGGCTGGCCAAACCATGCAGAAAGCAGACAGGGGTCTTGGTATGCTAAGTAGAATCCTCCATATCTACGCCCTGTGGTTGCCCTGGCCGGGCCTGTTGGTGGGAAAAACCTCACTGCGTGACTGGAGTTGAATGCCCCTGCTGGGAAGGCCTGAGAGAATGCGGATGCACATGCAAGATTCAGTCTGTAGCCAGAGACTCTGGCATTCCCAGCTGTTGGGCTCTTGGGCAGGAAAACGAGTGAGGTCAGGAGCATTTGGAATTCCAGCTCATTTCCTTCTCACTTCAAGCTTCTGTGACCTTGGGCAGGGTGTTTAGCCTTTCTGTGCCTCAGTTTTCTCCATGTAGAAGGCGGGGGGATAAAACATCACCTGTTTCCTAGAGTGTTGATGGCTAAATGTGACAATGACTGCAACATACCTCACTCAACACATGGCATCTTGTAAGGACTCAACCAGTAGCAGCTCTTTTTTTTTTTTTTTTTTTTTTTTGAGTTGGCGTCTCACTCCGTAGCCCAGGCCAGAGTACAGTGGCATGCTCACCACCACCCCAGTGTCAACCTGCTGGGCTCCAGCGATCCTTCCGCCTCAGCCTTCCAAGTAGCCGGAACTACAGATGCACGCTACCATGCCCGGCTAGTTTTTTAAATTGATTGTAGAGATGAGGTCTTACCAAGTTGCCCATACTGTTCTCGAATGCATGGGCTCAGGCAATCCCCTTACCTTGGCCTCCCAAAGTGCTAGGATTACAGGCTTGAGCCACAGTGCCTGGACCTTTTTTTTTTTTTTTTTTGAGACAGAGTCCCACTATATTGCCCAGGTTGGAGGGCAGTGGCATGCTCACGGCCACCGCAGCCTCGACCTGCTGAGCTCAGGCAATCCATCCACCTCAGCCTTACAAGTAGCTAGAACTACAGGTGCGTGCTATCATGCCCAGCTTATTTATTGATTTATTGTAGAGACAAGGTCTCACCGAGTTGCTCAGGCTGGTCTCGAACCCCTGAGCTCAGACAATCTTCTCGCCTTAGCCCCCCAAAGTGCTGGGATTACAGGCTTGAGCTACCACACCTGGTCCAGTAGCTCTTCTTAAAGTCAACATTCCACGGGGAGGCACCCCTTATCAACAAGGGTGCCTGAATGAAACACATTTGTATACCTAACCCTTAACTGTACTCCACAATATCAAAATAAAAAATATTGATAAAAAAAAAACAAATAAATAAAAAAAATAAAGTCACCATTCCATGTTTTTGCTTAAGGCCAGAGTGCACACCATGCGCAGTCCCAGCTGTGGTGAGGGAGAGGGAGACCAAAGAAATAAAGCTATGGCCCTGGCTGGGCATAGGGGGAAGGAGCAAATTTGTACTGGTATGTTAGCTGCTGGGCGCACAGACTGGATGTGCAAAGGAGTGACCTATGTTGGGATGAGATTAAGGAGGGCTTCCTAGAGGAGGCAGATGGTGACCTCTTTAAGAAAAGGAATGAATCAAGGGAGTGGGGTGCAGGCTGGGTTTACTAAGGCTGTTTCCATGGGGTGTTGAGAGGTGATGCCAGGGTCCCTTAGGGAGGGCTTGCCTTGAGTTCTCTTGCTAGGAGCCACCCCCCTTCACCCCTGCATTGGAGCTCAGCTGGGGAGTGGATTGGACCAGTGGTTCCCAAATGTATCTGACATCAGAAATCACCTGGGAAAGGTAGTTAAAACCCAGTTTCCTGGGCCCACCTTGGGCACCTGGCCTTGGGGCCCAGGAGCTGAGATTTCACAACCTCCCTTGTGATGTTGATGCATAGGGCAGGTGTGGGACCCTCTGAACTGGGTGATTGCGTGGAATCCTGGGTCAGGGAGGCAGGCTCTGCATGGCCCAAGGAAGCCAGGAATTTTTTTTTTTATGAGTTGGAGTCTCACTCTGTCGCCCAGACTGGGGAGTGCAGTGGCCGCTCCCGGCCACCACAGCCTCGACCTGCTGGGCTCCGGCAATCCCTCCACCTCAGCCTTCCAAGTAGCTGGAACTACAGGTGTGCGCTACCACGCCTGGCTAGAAAGCCAGGATTTTTATTTATTTTATTTTTTGAGTTGGAGTCTCACTTTGTTACCCAAGCTGGAGTGCAGCGGCACACTCACGGCCACTGCAGCCTTGACCTCCTGGGTTCAGGTGATCCTTCTGCAAGTAGCTGGAACTACAGGTGTGCACCACCACACCCAGCTAATTATTTTTAATTTATTGTAGAGACGAGTTCTCACCAAATTGCCCAGGCTGGTCTCGAATCCTCTCGCCTTGGCCTCCCAAAGTGCTGGGATTATAGGCATGAGCCATCACGCCCAGCTCTGTCACCCAGGCGGGAGGGCAGTGGCACAATCATGGCTTACCGCAGACTCGACTTCCTGGTCTTAGGAGATCCTTCCACCTCAGCCTCCAAGTAGCTAGGACTAGAGGTGCATGCTAACATGCTCAGCAAACTTTTTTTTTTTTTTTTGAGTTGGAGTCTCACTCGGTCACCCAGACTGGAGTGCAGTGGCCGCTCCTGGCTACCGCAGCCTCGACCTGCTGGGCTCCGGCGATCCTTCTGCCTCAGCCTTCCAAGTAGCCGGAATTACAGGCGCACGCTACCACGCCCAGCTAATTTTTTTATTTATTGTAAAGATGAGGTCTTGCTGCCCAGGCGGGTCTCGAACCCGCGGGCTCAGGCAATCCATTCACCTCAGCCTCCCAAAGGCGCGGGATTACAGGCTGAGCCACTGAGCCCGGCTGCAGATTTTTAAAAAATATTTTTTGCAGAGATGAGATCTCATTGTATTGCCTAGGTTAGTCTCAAACTCCTGAGCTCAAGCAATCCTCATGCCTCAGCTTCCCAAAGTGCTGGAATTACAGGTGTGAGCCACTGTGTCTGGTGTGGGCACTTGGCAGCAACCTGGAAAAAAGAGAAGAGACAGACTGAGGGGAGGGAGCCGTGGGTTTGTGGGGAGGATCCAGTGTGGCCTGGGGCCCTCCCCTTTAACACAACTAGTCAGTTCTCTATAACACACAGAGCTCTCTTTGTTTTTTCTTTTTTGAGTCAGAGTCTCATTTTGTCACCTAGGCTGGAGTGCTGGGCTCAGGATATCCTTCTGCATCAGTCTTCCTCCGAGTAGCTAGAACCACAGGCATGTGCCACTACGTCTGGCTAATTTTTTGACTTATTGTAGAGACGAGGTCTTGCCATGTTGCCCAGGCTGGTCTCAAACCCCGGGCTCAGGCAGTCCTCTCACCTCGGCCTCCCACAGTGTTGGATTATAGGCGTGAGCGACTGTGCCCAGCAACAGGGCCCTTTCGACAGAT
>NW_007251187.1:2447-3561 GCF_000164805.1 Carlito syrichta | reverse complement strand
ACACACACACACACACACACACACACACACACACACACACACACACACACACACGCTGGCTTTTTCCATCCATGAAATGTGATACTCTTCCTGTCCCCAGCAGCCCCCTGTTGACAAGAGGGCCTCAGACCAGCTCTGGATCTCCTTACCTGGGGAGAGACTTAACCATCCTCGCAGGAGTTGGGGGATCCTTTCCCCAGGTGTGGGCAGCCCCCCCTCTTCTGGCCCCTAGGGTGAGATGGTGAGGCCTCTCCTCTCCACACCTGCCTGGTGAATTACCCCTTTCTCCCCCAGGTCCCAGGGCCTGCCTCCTGCTGATTCCTACCAATTCCTGCTGACCGCTGGCACCAGCCCCTGCTCTGGGGCCAGTCCCCGCACAGGCTGCTCCAGAAGCTCTGGCAAGCTGGGCCCCTTTGTTCTTTTAGTCCAGGCTCCTCCTGACTCCCTGGTGTGGAGGGAAGGGAAGCCTCACCTGCTCACTCTTGTCCTGGCCACTGGGTGGGCCTGTTCACCCAGAAAGGTATGAACCTGGACCCTCAGAGAAACAAGACTCCACACGGAAACAGTGATGAGCATTGCAAAGTTGGGTCCTGCCTCTGAGGTTTGGAGACCAGAGAGGCCAGGAGAAATCTGAGAAGGCTTCCTAGAGGTGGAAGGGGTGTCATTGTCACTGGCCCTGGGACCTGGGGGAAGGTTAGAAAATAGAGACACAGAGGGGAGCCATGCAGGAGAGGAGGACCCTAGCAAGGGGAAACCCCAGCTGGAAGACTCACAGGGTAGAGCAGATGAGTATATCACCTACTGGATCATAGAAGGCCTTGAATGCCAGGGCAGAACACTCACCTCTCATTAATCAGTACCAGTAGGCCAGGCGTGGTGGCTCAGCCTGTAATCCCAGTCAAGAGGATTGCCTGAGAGCCTGGGAGTTTGAGATCAGCCTGGGCAACTAGGTGAGACCTTGTCTCTACAATAAATCACACACACACACACAAAACTAGCCGGGCGTGGTGGCATGTGTCTGTAGTTCCAGCTACTTGGAAGGTTGAGGCAGAAGGATCACCTAGGCCCAGCAGGTCGAGGCTGTGGTGGCCGTGAGCAGACTGTCGCCCAGACT
>NW_007251187.1:0-1691 GCF_000164805.1 Carlito syrichta | reverse complement strand
GTGGAAGTGAGAGGATTGCTGAGCCCACGGGTTTGAGAGCAGCCTGGACAACATGGTGAGACTTCATCTCCACAATAAATCAAAAAGATAGCAGGTGTGGTGGCAAACGCCTGTATTTCCAGCTACTTGGAAGACTGAGATGGACAGATTGCCTGAGCCCAGCGGGTCAAGGCTGTGGTGGCTGTGAACGTGCCACTGCACTCCAGCCTGAGCAACAGAGTGAGACTTGGGTTCAAGAAAACAAAAGGTAGCAACAGCTGCTCTGGTCAAAGGTCAGGAGTGGACTGATAGAGGGATTTCAAGTCAGTTTCCACTCTGGTTGACTCCCATTGGTCGTTTCAGCTGAAGCATACGGTGGGGGAGCGGGGGGGGGGAGCAGAATCCAGGGCCATTTGAGACTCGACAAAGGGGACTGTGGTATGGATTAGCAATGTCTGCCCTGGGTGCAGGTGTGGAGAGTGGGACCTCTGAGGTTCGCATCTGCCATCCCTGGGCTACTGTTCAGCACTGGCCAGAAAGACCTTCCTGGTTGTCAGCATGTGGGATAAATCCTTCCCTCCACCCCCGTGCATGGCCTGAGCCCTCCAAAGCCAGAGACTCAGTCCCACAGTGCAGGGTGCAGATGCCTCTTCTGTTCATGGGATGTGCGTCTTTGTTTTGTTTAGTTTTTTTGAGTCAGAGTCTCACTCTGCTACTCAGTCTGAAGTGCAATGGCACGATCACAGCTCACTACAACCTGCACCACCTGGGCTCAGGCAGTCCTCCCACCTCAGCCTCCCAAGTAGTTGGGACTACAGGTATGTGCCACCATACCTAGTTAATTTTTAAATTTTTTTGTAGAGATGAGGTCTCTCTATGTTGCCTAAGCTGGTCTCGAACTCCTGAGCTCAAGCCATCCTCCTTCCTCAGCCTCCCAAAATGCTGAGATTACAGGCGTGGGTCACCATGCTTGGCAGGATGTACTTCTTGATACATTGGCCAGTTACCAGGTAGAAGGAGGCCTGGAGGGGAATCGGGAAACCCGGCTTGTGTCCCTGCTCTGTCACTGACCGGCTGAGTAATCACAGATGCATTCCTTCCTACCTGGGCCCTTGTCAGTAAGGGGTCAACTTGAAGCCGCTTCCTGCCAGGATTTGGCAGGTCACTGGGAGTAGTGACACCTCCTCCCTGTCACATCCCTTATCCTCCATTCATCATGCCCTTCTCTGTCTGCAGACAACCTGTTAGTCCTCACGGTGGCCACTAAGGAGACGGAGGGGTTCCGCCGCTTCAAGCGTTCAGCTCAGTTCTTCAACTACAAGATCCAGGTAAGGGACTTCCTGGGTTAGGCAGAGATGCTGAGGGGTAGAAGAAGAGTCTGGGAGCTGGTGTTCTCCTTCCCAAACTGCCAAGGCTCCTGAGACAGACTTGGGGCCACAGAAGAGGATTCTGGAAGCCTGAAGGATGAAATCGAGTTAGTCAGGAAAAGAAAGAGGTAAGAGAAGACACAGCATGAGCAAAGTCAAGGAGGTGGGTGAGAGGGAGAGGTAAGTCTAGAAAGATATGCAGTGGAAGCCGGGCTCGGTGGCTCAGCCTGTAATCCCAGCACGTTGGGAGGCTGAGGTGAGTGGATTGCCTGAACCTGCGGTTTGAGACCCGCCCGGGCAACTTGGCGAGACCTCATCTCTACAATAAATCAAAAATAAGCCGGA
>NW_007251186.1:15085-15824 GCF_000164805.1 Carlito syrichta | reverse complement strand
ACGCCCAGCTAATTTTTTGATTTATTGTAGAGATGAGGTCTCGCCATGTTGCCCAGGCTGTTCTTTAACCCATGGGCTCAGGCAATCCTCTCCCCGCTGCCTCCGAAGGTGATAATTGAAAGACTTGTAGGAGCCAGGCTTGGTGGCTCAACCTGTAATCCCACACCTTTGGGAGGCTGAGGTGAGTGGATTGCCTTAGCTCGCGGGTTCGAGACCCGCCTGGGCAACTTGGCAAGACCTCATCTCTACACTAAATCAAAAATTAGCCGGGCTTGGTAGTGCATGTCTATAATTCCGGCTACTCAGAAGGCTGAAGTGGAAGGATCGCCAGAGCCCAGCAGATCAAGTCTGCGGTGGCCGGGCACAGCCACTGTACTCCAGGCTGGGGGACAGAGTGACACTCCAACTCAAAAAAAAAAAAAAAGAAAGACTTGTAGGTGGCTATGAGGATTCTGTTTTTCACTCTGAGAGAGAATGAGCAGAGGAATGGGAAGACCCAAGGTCTGTGATAAAAGAACCTTCTGTCCACTTTGTTGAGAATGGACTCTAGCTGGGTGCGGTGGCTCACGCCTGTAATCCCAGCACTTTGGGAGGTGGAGGTGAGAGGATTGCCTGAGCCCCAGGGTTCAAGACCAGCCTGAGCACATGGCAAGACCTCATCTCTACAATAAATAAAAAAAACTAAGCTGGGCTCGGTGGCTCAGCCTGTAATCCTGTGCCTTTGGGAGGCTGAGGTGAG
>NW_007251186.1:11643-14844 GCF_000164805.1 Carlito syrichta | reverse complement strand
GCGGTGGCTGGGAGCAGCCACTGCACTCCAGTCTGGGCGACAGTGAGACTCCAACTAAAAAAAAAAAATAAAAATAAAAAACTAGCTGGGCGTGGTGGCACATTCCTGTAGTTCCAGGTACTTGGAAGGCTGAGGCAGAAGGATCTCCGGAGCCCAGCAGGTTGAGGCTGTGATGGCCATAAGCGTGTCACTGCACTCCAGCCGGGCAACAGAGTGAGACTCCAACTCAAAAAAAGAAAAAGAAAATGGATTGTGAGGAAGCGAGGGTGACAGAGACTCCAGTCAGGAGGTGTTGTAGCATTCCTGCAGAGATGCTAGTGGCAGGGACCAGGTTGGCACCAGTGGAAAAGTGGAATGATTCGAGATTTTCTTGAAGGTCAAGCTTAATGGCATGTGTTGATTGGGTTCATGTGATGTGAAAGGGAAAGAGAAGAACGAAGGATGACTGCCATTTGTGGTCTGAGTCCCTGGAGGAGGGAATGGTAATGCTGCTTGTTGTGAAGGAGAGCAGGAGAGCACTGGGAAGGAGCCAGCTGGACAAAATTCAAGAGTTCCATTTTGGCCTTGTTGTATTGAGATCACAGTCTGTCACGGGATCTGAAGTGCGGGGCAGAGGCTGGAGTTTAAGGTGCATGGAACAAGGTGAGAGCAGCAGAGAGGGAGTACAGAGAGAGGAGAGCAGTCTGAGGACTGAACCCTGGTGCATCCTGACACTCAGAAGTCATGAAGACGGGGAAGATCCCACAGAAGGAGCAAACATTTGGAGACCCTTGAGGACAACCAGGGGCATGATGTCTTAGAAGATAAGTGAATGGCCAGGCGTGGTGGCTCACGCCCCTAATCCCAGCACTTTGGGAGGCCCAGGTGAGAGGATTGCGAGAGTTCATGGGTTCGAGACCTGCCTGGGCAACTTGGTGAGACCTCATCTCTACAATAAATCAAAAAGCCTGGCGTGGTGGTATGTGCCTGTAGTTCCAGCTACTTGGAAGACTGAGGCAGAAGGATCACCGGAGCCCAGCAGGTCGAGGCTATGATGGCCGTGAACATGCCACTACACTCCAGCCTGGGTGACAGAGCGAGAGACTCCAACTCAAAAACAAAATAAAAAAAACCACTTCAGTGGATTAATGGTTGGATAGAGAGATGGATAGATGGATATGGGCTAAAGCAAGAATAGTAAAATGTTAATCATAGAATCTAGGTTGTGGGTATACAGGCATTCACAGAAAAAAAACACAAACGAGCGAAGTGAAGAAAGCATCCGAAGAAATGGAACCGATAAACTTGGGCGAGACACCGAGGAGAGTAATGCAGTGTGGACTGCTGACTGACTGGGCAAGAGAGAGAGAACTGAGAAAGGGGCAAAGACGTCAGGAAAATTGGGGAGGGGTGGAACAGTGCAGGCTGGAGGGACTGGCCTCAACAAAGGGTCCAGAGTTTAGCTCTTGTAGCAGGAAGGTAAAGAAGGGGAATGTGGACAGAACCAGGCAGGTGGTGGATGTCGTGGAGTTTAACTGGAAATCTGGAACGTGCTAGGGATTTTATCTTTATCCACAGAGTGCTAAGCCCATGTGTTGAGACAGATGAGTATTTGGCTAGATTTGTGTTTTGAGAAGATCCCACTGGAAGGAATGGATTGGAGAGGTGGCAGGCATGAGGCCATCTAAGTAGTCCAGATCAGATATTCTGGATGCTTGGACCAGAATGGTATTGGTAGAGATGGATACAGATGGGCAGACTGAGAGGCATCGGCAGCCTTGGTGTTGAGAAGCTTAGGATATAAAGAATCCCTAGCTTTCGGCCAGGTGTGGTGGCTCATGCCTATAATCCCAGCACTTTGGGAGGCCTAGGTGATGGGATTGCCTGAGCCCAGCCTGGGAAACTTGGCAAGACCTCATCTTTACAAATAAAAAAAATCAGCTGGGCGTGGTGGCACAGACCTCTAATTCCAGCTACTTGGAAGACTGAGGTGGAAGGATTGCCTGAGCCCAGCAGTTCAAGGCTGCGGTGGCCATGAGCATGCCACTGCACTCCAGCCTGGGTGACAGGGTGAGACTCCGGCTCAAAAAAAAAAAAAATTAGCCCGATGTGGTGGTGTGTGCCTGTAATTCCAGCTACCTGGAAGGCTGAGGCGGAAGGATCGCCTGAGCCCAGCAGGTTGAGACTGCAGTGGCTGTGAACATGCCACTGCACTGCAGCCTAGGTGACAGAATGTGACTCTGACTCAAAAAAAACCCAGTTTGTATTATTTCTGGTACTAGATGGAACAGAATGGAGCTGGAGCTCTTTCAAAGCCTCATGCTCAAAGAACTGTCATCATTTGACCTGTCTGTCATTTCTTGAGAGACTCTGCTCTATAGACTTGTCCTCATTTTCCTGACTTAGAGGTTTCCCAGCACTAAAAGCCTTCTACACTAGGTGCAGTGACTCACACCTATAATTCCAGCACTTTTGGGAGGCCAGGGTGAAAGGATTGCAGGCTGGTCTCGATCCGCAGGTTCAGTCAAGCCACTTGCCTCGGCCTCCCAAAGTGCTGGGATTACAGGCTGAGTCACCGAACCCACCTTTTTTTTGAGTTGGAGTCTCTCCGTTGTCCAGACTGGAGTGCAGTGGCACACTCATGGCTACCCCAGTGTCAACCTGCTGGGCTCTGGCGATCCTTCTGCCTCAGCCTTCCAAGTAGCTGGAACTACAGTCGCACACTACCACGCCCAGCTAATTTTTGATTTATTGTAGAGATGAGGTCTTGCCAAGTTGCCCAGGCTGGTCTCGAACCCGCGGGTTCAGGCAATCCACTTGCCTGGGCCTCCCAAAGTTCTGGGATTACAGGCTGAGCCATCAAGCCCGGCCCCACTAGGCTTTTTAATTGTCAAAACAATTAAGGCAGGCAACCCCCTGGGTCCCCTCCCACTGTGGGAACTTGTCCTCTCAATAAATCCTGCTTTCTCACTTAAAAAAAATTGGCCAGGCTTGGCAACTTGATGAGACCTCGTCTCTACGAGAAATCAAAAATTAGCCAAGAACGGTAGAACACGCCTGTAGTTCCAGCTACTTGGAAGGCTGAGGCAGAAGGATCGCTGGAGCCCAGCAGGCTGAGGCTGCGGTGGCTGTGAGCGTGTCAGGGCACTCCAGGCTGGGCAACAGAATGAGACTCTGACAAAAAAAAGAGAGGGAGAGCAAGGGGGGGGGGGGGGGTTGGGG
>NW_007251186.1:3612-11623 GCF_000164805.1 Carlito syrichta | reverse complement strand
GGGGGGGGGGGGAGAGAGAGAGAGAAAGAAAGAAAGAAAGAGAAAGAGTCTCTGAAGAAGCCCAGACATTGGATTTACTACCCAAAGGCTTAAATCTGTTATTTTAAGTATATTCACAGAGCTAAAGGAACCATGTCTAAAGAACTAAAGGAAGGTGTGACAATGTTTCACCAAATACAGAATATCAAAAAGAATAAATTACCAAACATAACCAAATAGAAATGATGTCATACAATAACTAAAATGAAAAATTCATTAGGATGGCTCAATAGCAGATTTGAATTTGAACATGCAGGAGAATCAGCAAACCTGAAGATAAGTCAATTGAGATTATACAGTGTGAAGAATAGAATGTAAAAAATAACAAAATTGAACAGAGCCTTGGTGGCCTGTGAGACACCATCCCTGTTTTTTTTTTTTAAGTTGGAGTCTCACTCTGCCACCCAGACTGGAGTGCAGTGGCCACTCCCGGCCACCGCAGCCTCGACCTGCTGGGCTCCGGCGATCCTTCCGCCTCAGCCTTCCAAGTAGCTGGAACTACAGTCACGCGCTACCACGCCCGGCTAATTTTTTGATTTATTGTAGAGATGAGATCTTGCCAGTTGCCCAGGCGGGTCTTGAACCCGCAGGCTCAGGCAATACACTCACCTCAGCCTCCCAAAGGCGTGGGATTACAGGCTGAGCCACCGACCTGGCTTGAGACACCATCTTTATATCAATGTTTGCATGCCGGAAGTGTCCAGCAGGAAGGAGAGAGAAAAGAGCAAAAGACTATACGAAGAAATAATGACTGAAACTGCCCAACTTTGATTTAAAACATTCATCTACACATCCAAGAAGCACAACAAACTACAAGTAGAATAAGGCAAAGAGATGGATGCTGCCAGGCGTGGTGGCTCACACCTATAATCCCAGCACTTAGAGAGGCTGAGGTAAGAGGATTGCCTGAGTCCAGGAGTTTGAGACCAGCCTGGTCAACTTGGCAAGACCTCATCTCAACAATAAATCAAAAAATTAGCCGGGTGTGGTGGTACGTGCCTGTGGTTCCAGCTGCTTGGAAGGCTGAGGCGGAAGGATCACGTGAACCCAGCAGGTCATGGCTGCAGTGGCCATGAGCATGCCATTGCACTCCAGCCTGGGGGTCAGAGTGAGACTCCAACTCAAAAAACTAAAAAAGAGATGGATACCTAAGCACATCATATTCAAACTGTCAAAAGACAAAGACAGAGAAACTAGAAAGCATCAAGACAGAAGCAGTTCATCATGTGAAAGGCGCCCTTATAAGGTCACCAGCTGATTTCAGAAACCAGGGGAGTCTGAAGTTAGTGGATGGCATTACAAAGTGCTGAAAGGAGCCGGGTCGGTGGCACAGTCTGTAATCCCAGCACTTTGGGAGGCCGAGGTGAGTGGATTGCCTGTGCCCGCAGGTTCGAGACCCGCCCGGGCAACTTAGCGAGACCTCATCTCTACAATAAATCAAAAAATTAGCCGGGCGTGGTAGCGTGCGCCTGTAGTTCCAGCTACTTGGAAGGCTGAGGCGGAAGGATCGCTGGAGCCCAGCAGGTCGAGGCTGCGGTGGCCGGGAGCGGCCACTGCATTCCAGTCTGGGTGACAGAGTGAGACTCCGAATCAAACAAACAAACAAACAAAAAAACAAAGTGCTGAAAGGAAAAAAAAATTGGCAACCAAGAATTGTATGCCCAATAAAACTGCCCTGTAGCTGGTGCGGTGGCTCATGCCCATAATCCCAGCACTTTGGGAGGCCAAGACAAGATGATTGCCTGATCCCATGGGTTCAAGACCAGCCTGGGCAACATGGCGAGCCCTCGTCTCTACAGTAAATCAAAACAATTAGCTGGGCATGGTGGTGCATGCCTGTAGTTCCAGCCACTTGGAAGGCTGAAGTGGAAGGATTGCCTGAGCCCAACAATACTTGGTGGCCATGAGCCACTGTACTCCATCCTGATGACAGAGTGAGACTCTGACTAAAAAACAAAACAAAACAAAAAACTGTCCTGCAGAAGAAGAGGAATTAAGACATTCCTAGAAGAACCAAAACTGAATTTATTACTAGCAGACCTCTCCTACAAATAATTCTGAACAGCATCTTTCTGGTTGGAAGGGAAGGACATGAAACAATAACTCAAGTTCACATGAAGAAATAAAGAACATTGGTAAAGGTGACTAATAGCTGTGCTCAGTGGCTCAGCCTGTAATCCCGCGCCTTTGAGCGGCTGAGGTGAGTGGATTGCCTGAGCCTGCAGGTTCAAGACCCGCCTGGGCAGCGAGACCTCATCTCTACAATAAATCAAAAAATCAGCCGGGGGTGGTAGTGTATGCCTGTAATTCCGGCTACTTGGAAGGCTGAGGCGGAAGGATCGCCGGAGCCCAGCAGGCGAGGCTGCAGTGGCCGGGAGCGGCCACTGCACTCCAGTCTGGGCAACTGAGTGAGACTCCAACTCAAAAAAAAAAAGGTGACTAATAGGTAAATATTAACATACATTTTAAGCTGGGTGCAGTGGCTCATGCCTGTAATCCTGGTGCTTTGGGAGGCTGAGGCAGGAGGATTGTTGAGCCCAGGAGTTCAAGACCAGCCTAAGCAACATAGCAAGACCTCATTTCTACAAAAAATAAAAAATGTGGCTCGGTGTGGTGGCGCACCTGTAGTCCCAGCTACTCTGGAGGCTTGAGGCTAAAGGATCTCCTGAGCCTAGGAGGTCGAGGCTGTGGTGAGCCACGATGGTGATCGTGCCACTGCACTCCAGCCTGGGCTCCAGAGGGAGACTCTGACTCAAAACAAAACAAAACCCAAAAGTGAAAACAAGTCATTGAGCCAGGCTTGGCCTACAGGTTCTGGTTTGCTGACCTCTCATCTAGACATTCAGTTCGATGATGTAATAATAATTGCATAGATCAGTGTCAAAACTAGAAAGGTCTCAAAGGTTAAACGAGGAAAAGCCTCCTCTAGTTCTTTTCCCCAAGCAAAGACAAAGCCCAATCTTTGACAGTAAATGTGATTGAAAATTAACCTCTACCAAAAAGTGCACAGAAGTGGGTGTCACCAGGGGAACACATTCCCATCGTCATCATCCAGGTCAGGAGGTGGCATGAAAATCAAGACCCCTGGAGCATCTGCCTGTTACACCCAGTCCCTCCTGGGGTAGCCGATACCTCGGCTCAGGCAGTTCTCACTGAGGTTGTAAACTGCTTTTCTTTTTTTTTTTTGAGTTGGAGTCTCCCTCTTGTCACCCAGACTGGAGTGCAGTGGCTGCTTCCAGCCACCGCAGCCTTGACCTGCTGGGCTCCGGCGATCCTTCCGCCTCAACCTTCCAAGTAGCTGGAACTACAGGCGTGTGCTACCATGCCTGGCTCATTTTGATTTATTGTAGAGATGAGGTCTCACCAAGTTGCCCAGACGGGTCTCGAACCCGCAGGCTCAGGCAATCCACTCACCTCAGCCTCCCAAAGGCGCGGGATTATAGGCTGAGCCACCGAGCCGGGCTGCAAACTGCTTTTCTTAACAAGCTTGAAATAGTTCCAAGATATACAGGGTCTTTTTTTTTCTTTTTGAGTCAGAGTCTCACTCTGTTGCCCAGACTGGAGTGCAGTAGTACGCTCATGGCCACAGCAAACTCAACCTCCTGGGCTCAGGCGATCCTTCTGCCTCAGCCTTCCAAGTAGCTGGAACTACAGGCACACAAAATTAGCCACAACACCCAGCTAATTTTTTGATTTATTGTAGAGATGAGATCTCACCATGTTGCCCAGGCTAGTCTCGAACCCCCAGGCTCAGGTATTCCTCTCTCCTCTGCCTCCCAAAGAGCTGGGATTACAGGCATGAGTCACCACGCCCGGCTACAGTGTAGTCTTTATTACTGAATGGTATGGATGCTTTTTCCTTTTGGACATGGTAAAACTTTTATTTCCAATTTAATGGATCTGCACAGTCAGCAACAGTGACAGAAGTTAAGTGTTAGGTTTTTTGTTTTTGCTCCATTTTTAGTGACAACTTGGTGTTTGGATTTTATCCTTTGAAGTCAGATTCAAGTTTCCTTCTTGAGCTAGCACCTAGGTGTCATGGCTCAAACACTCACTGCAAAAATAATCTGCTTTCCTTTTCTTTTTTTTTTTTGAGTTAGGGTCTCACTCTGTTGCCCAGGCCGGAGTACAGTGGCATGCTCATGGCTCACCACTGCCTTGACCTCCTGGGCTCAGGCTATCCTTCCGCCTCAGCTTTTACCAAGTAGCTGGGACTCCAGGCGTGTACCACCACACCTGGCTAACTTTTTTATTTTTGTGTAGAGGTGAAGTCTCACTATGTTGCCCAGGCTGGTCTCGAATTCCTGGGGTCAAGTAGTTCTCCCGCCTTGGCCTCCCAGAGTGCTGGGATTACAGGAGTGAGCCACTGTGTCTGGCTTGGAATCTGCTTTTCTGATGGTAACCTTTGGCAGACCTGGAAGTTGTGTCACAGGTTAAATAGCTCATAAACAACATGAATAATTCACTAGGAGAAGGTGAAATGCCTCATGGACTGCTAAGCCTCTGCATGCTGTCCAGCAGGTCATTAGCCCAAGTGTTCCTTTTAGAAACCTCAGTAGTGGCTCAGCCTGGCCTGTAATCCCAGCACTTTGGGAGCCCAGAGGTTTGAGACCAGCCTGGGCAACTTGGTGGGACCTCATCTCTACAACATATCAAAAAATTAGCCAGGTGTGGTGGTGCATGCCTGCAGTTCTGGCTACTTGGAAGCCTGAGACAGAAGTATCACCTGAGCCCAGTGGGTCAACACTGGGGTGGTTGTGAGTGTGCCACTGCAGTACAGCCTGGGTGACAGAGTGAGACTCTAATGAAAAAAAAAAAGAAACCTCAGTGGTTGTTCTACTTCCATTGTTTTTCACTGTCTGTGCAGGAATCGGCAATACAATCATTGTTTTTCTAGCAAAACACAATGAACTCCAACCAATGGCCCCAAAAGTAATACGGATGTTTCATATTATATGATTTTATTTTTTTACTTATGAGACAGGTCTGTCTCTGTCACCCAGGCTGGAAATGCAGTGGCACAATCATGGCTCACTGCAGCCTCAAACTCCTGGGCTCAAGCAATCCTCCTGCCTCAGCTGCCCGAGTAGCTGGGACTACAGGCATGTGCAACCATGGGCTAATTTTTTTATTTTTGTAGAGAGGAAGTCTCTCTATGTTTCCCAGGCTGGTCTCGAACTCCTGGACTCAAGCAGTCCTGCCTTTGTTGCAGGAAAACAGAGAGGCTATGACACCAAGGCTATCTTAGGATGTGGCTATTTTAGGATGCAACAGTTTATTAGCACAGGCGTGACAAAACAGGCTAATGCTCCAAGGCTGAGCCCCTGGAGAAAGAGGAGAGGGGTTTATACCTTAGTTTAGGTAAGGGAGGGGGTCTCAGGTTGTATGACTATACATTTTCCTTTGGAATTTGCAAGGTTGTACTTAGCAATACCAGATTTTCAAAGAACAAATGGTCTCCAGGATATGCATAACAAGCAGGGGTTGTAAACCAATAACTTAACAAAGAGAGGATTTGGGTTAAGGTTGTGAATTAGTTACTCTCTTGCATTTCCAGGAAAGTGCCTTGTGGCTATTAAGTTTTCTCAAGCCTCATGTCTATCAGGTTTGGAGTCTGCAGTTTGATCTTTAAAAGGAATAATTTTAACTGTTTTTAGCCCCGCTCTGCCACACCTTGGCCTCCCAAAATTCTGGGATTATAGGCTTAACTACCACACACCCAGACTGATTTTATTTTATAACCTTTATAGTCATCTCTAAGAAGGGTCTTCTTTCATGGACTTTGTTGGTGATATGAAAAAGTTAATTTAGCTGATTCATGATCTACCTTTTCATGTAATTTTTTAAAAGTCTCTTAATTGGCCAGGTACAGTGCCTGTAATCACAGCACTTTGAGAGGTAGGGTCAAGAGGAGTGCCTGAGCCCAGAGATTCCAGACTAGCCTGGACAACTTGGCAAGACTTCATCTCTACAATAAATCAAAAAATTAGCTGGGTGTGGTGGCACATGTCTGTAGTTCCAGCTACTTGGAAGGCTGAGGCAGAAGGATTGCCTGAGCCCAGCAGGTTAATGCTGTGGTGGCTGTGAGCATGCTACTGCACTCCAGCCTGGGCGACAGAGTGAGGCTCTGACTAAGGGAAAAAAAATATCTTAATTGTTTTGCTGGCTCGGCACGGTGGCTCATGCCTGTAATCCTGGTACTTTGTTAGGCCGAGGTGGGAGGATTGCTTGAGCCCAGGAGTTTAAGACCAGCCTGGGCAACATAGCAAGAACTCGTCTCTACCAAAATAAAATAAAATAAAATAAGATAAAATACAAAATCAAAGATGAGGCTTCAGAAATGGCCAGGAGCCAAGGTGGAAATGATTGGCAGGTTTAGAGTTTTATTTTGGATGCATTATGCCTGAGTTGCTTGTATGCTGTCCACACTGAGTAGGCTAGTAAGTAGGTCATTAGGCAGGGCTGTGGTCAGGACTGGAGACAGAAATGTCTGTCACTGCAGTTGCAGGACTGGACGAGAACCCTCAGGAGTGCAAGTCACAGATGGTGCACAGATACCCATTGACTTTGCAGATTTGGAGGGAGTTGATGATTGCTTTTATTTTCTCTGTTAAGTACACGGATAAAGCAGGGTCCCCGGTGGACAATGAGCATGTATTGAAGTTCTGAGGTCTGAGAAGAGTATTCCTTTGAAAAATGGGAAAACAGACTAGAGGGCTTGGAAGGGTGGCTGGGCAATGCAGAGTGCCACTTTGGGACTTGGGGTCATAGGTTTAAGGGGAGACCAGTTGGTGTGATTTTTGGCCCACCTTGAGTGTTCAGGTACAAGGGGTAAAAAGCTTGTCAGGCTTACCCTGCGCTAGAGTTTTGTGTGACAATTAATGGAAGGAGGGAACAAGAGAGCCAAGGGGGCTCACCAATGCATGGGGACACTGAGGGAGGACCCCACATTCTGTGAGTGAGGGGAAGCACAACCAGGTGGGGCCTTGTCAATAAGGACCAAGTCAGTGCGTCCAGAGTCCCTGCAGAGGCCAAAGGATTGTTAGTATGGGCAGGCAGGACAAGTGATCGGAGCCACAGAAGGGCAAGGCCTGGAGCTGAGATTACAGAGAGGGAAGCTCTTGATGCCAACAGGAGAGGGTGGACCAGGTGAGGCAGATGGAACTGAGGTCAGTGGAGAGTGCGTCTTGTCAGAAACCTCTGTGTGGATGTGGCTCTCCACGAGGTGACAGGAGGGGGCAAGAGGCGACAGCAGGAATTGAGAGGACAGTAGAGATGGCAACAGGAGGGTCTTAGTTTGATGGCGTGATCTTCCAAGAAGCGAGGTTTGAAGGGAGGAGCTCTAGAAATGATCTAGAAGACCAAGGGGGCAGACCCTGAGGAACCTTGGGTGTGAAAGGAGGGTCAGCCTCCTTAGACCGGCACTGGTCAGGACAAAGGGGAAAGGACCCTTTGGAGAAGATAGTCCGGGTTCCCGGGACGCTGGGAAAGGGTGTGGGGGATGCAGGTAGGAGAGAAGGGTGAGCAGGCGTTTGTGGTCTCCCCACAGCGGGAGGCGTCTGGGAGGCAGGGGACCGGTCTCTGCCCTCGCCAGCTCGAGGCCTAACAGAGCAATGAAGGAAAGCAGAAGCAGAGCGTTGAGCCGTGCGAGTGTCCTGGGCCCTCCCGGGGATCTGAGATAGACGCTGTGGCTGCCCCGGACACCAGACTGGGGCAGCAGGGCGGGGTGGGCGAAGACGCCCGCGCGCTGCCACCATGCCCCCCGCCCCATCTGCGCTATGACCCGTGCGCCCTTGCAGCCATTTCGCTCCAGGAGCGGGCGGGAGCGCGTTTGTGCAGAGGTGTGGGTGAGACCCCCCAGTCATCTCCCTCCCTGCCCCCGGCCCTGGCCCCGCAGACACCATCCGCAAGATGAAGAACGACTTCCGGAAGATGGAGGACGAGATGGACCGGCTGGCCGCCAACATGGCGG
>NW_007251186.1:0-2652 GCF_000164805.1 Carlito syrichta | reverse complement strand
CGGGCTGGCCGAGGCTGCCACGGAGATCGTGGAGCGCGTGGCCCGCGAGCGCCTGGGCCACCACCTGCAGGGCCTGAAGGCTGCCTTCCTGGGCTGCCTGACCGACGTGCGCCAGGCGCTGGCCGCCCCTCGCCTGGCCGGGAAGGAGGGTCCTGGCCTGGCCGAGTTACTGGCCAACGTGGCCAGCTCCATCCTGAGCCACATCAAGGCCTCCCTGGCCGCAGTGCACCTCTTCACCGCCAAGGAGGTGTCCTTCTCCAACAAGCCCTACTTCCGGGTGCGTGCTCCCCTTGGGCGGTCCCCTGTCCTCTGCCGTTTGGCCCTCTGGTGCCCGTTTACCAGCACTTGGGGAACTGAGGCCAAGTTACCTGGTCCTGCACAGTCCTCGCCAGGGCATTCTGGGTGTGGAGCTAGGAGGGTGGGGAAGGCTCTGAGGGCTTCTGTAGCCGGACGGAGAACGGGAGGGTGACAGGAGAGAACAGGAGGGTGGCTCTACCCAGCCAAGCAGGGGAGCTCTGGGGTTCTTGGAATGCGGGGTGATGCGCTCCTTGGAGAGGGGCTGGCGCCCCCGCCTGGGAGAGGGAATCTGCCTGTATCTGGGCCCCTCCTTCTCACAGGGCGAGTTCTGCAGCCAGGGCGTCCGTGAGGGCCTCATCGTGGGCTTCATCCGCTCCATGTGTCAGACGGCTCAGAGCTTCTGCGACAGCCCTGGGGAGAAGGGGGGGGCCACGCCCCCCGCCTTGCTCCTGCTGCTGTCCCGCCTCTGCCTGGACTACGAGACGGCCACCATCTCCTACATCCTCACCCTCACTGACGAACAGTTTCTGGTGCAGGTGAGCCGCTGGATCCCAGGCGCAGGACTGGGGGCGCAGGGAACGAGGGGAGGCTGGATGGCGCCCTCGCGGCCTGGCCCAGGCCAGCTGCTTGCCGGCCCCAGCCTGCACGCTGCCCAGCCTGTGCCCGGCTCCTGGCTGGCAGTGGCCCCTGAGCTGTGCCGTACCCACTCCTCCGTCCTCCACCTCCCTGGCTCAGGACCAGTCTCCAGTGACACCCGTGAGCACACTATGTGCAGAAGCCAGGGAGACCGCGCGGCGCCTGCTGACCCACTACGTGAAGGTGCAGGGCCTGGTCATATCCCAGATGCTGCGCAAGAGCGTGGAGACACGCGACTGGCTCAGCACCCTGGAGCCCCGGAACGTGCGCGCCGTCATGAAGCGGGTGGTGGAGGACACCACTGCCATCGACGTGCAGGTGCCGCCCTGGGCCAGCGGGGGACCCCGATGCGGGCTGGGGGGCTGGGGTGCGGGGGACAGAAGGCCGGGCGGTGCCTGTATGCGAGGCTCTTTTCCTCCTCGCCCTGGATGACGGCCTCCTTGCCCTGGCGCATCTGTGGGGAAGGGAGGCGCCCAGGACGTCGGGGCAGGGCTGGCGTCGAAGATGGGGCCCCGGCGCCCAGTGCAGCCCCGCCTTTGGCCACCAGGTGGGGCTCCTGTACGAAGAGGGCGTCCGCAAGGCCCAGAGCAGCGACTCCAGCAAGAGGACCTTCTCGGTGTACAGCAGCTCTAGGCAGCAGGGCCGCTACGCGCCCAGCTACACCCCCAGGTCAGTCAGGTCAGAGGCGCCCCAGAAAAGCGTACAAAAGAAGACGGGGGCGCAGGGTGCACGTTGACTCCTCGTGTCCCCTCCGCAGTGCCCCGATGGACACCAACCTCTTGAGCAACATCCAGAAGCTGTTCTCTGAGCGCATCGACGTGTTCAGCCCCGTGGAGTTCAACAAGGTCTGAGCTCCGCAGTGGCCCAGACTTCCAGAGCACCCCGAAGGGTGGCCGGAGTAGGCCTAGCCCAGCCCACGGAGCCCTAGGACCCTGTCTGTGTCCAACTGGGGTGACCCCGATATCCCCCACGACCCGTTGTCTCTTGTCTCTAGGGCTGATTTTAGGTAGTCCAGAGCCCCCTCCACGCCATCTCGCGGCCCCCTGCCTGGGTCTGGGCACTGACCCAGTATGCCTCTGCCCTTGTCCTGATACCCGCAGTAGTCCTGGGTCTTCCCAGGAGTTCTCTGCCCCACCCCAGCCTGAGCTCAAGGAACTGGTGCTCTCCTTCTAACTTTGCTGTGTCACCCCTGCCCCATGTGAATGCTGGCCGGCCCCTACGTCTGCCCCTGATTGCTGGGCCCTGCCTGTCCCTTCCCCTCTAGGTGATGGTGCTAACATCGTATCCCTCCCTCTTGCCTGGCCCTGGGACTTGCTCTGTCCCAGCGACTGGCACCTTATGTCTCCTGGCCCCTGCCCAGAACGTGGGTGCCCTGCTGTCACTGAGCTGCGTCCCGCATCCCTGCTGCAGGTGTCGGTGCTGACTGGCATCATCAAGATCAGCCTCAAGACGCTGCTGGAGTGCGTGCGGCTGCGCACCTTCGGGCGCTTCGGGCTGCAGCAGGTGCAGGTTGACTGCCACTTCCTGCAGCTCTACCTGTGGCGTTTTGTGGCCGACGAGGAGCTCGTGCACTTGCTGCTGGACGAAGTGGTGGCCTCGGCTGCCCTGCGCTGCCCGGACCCGGTGCCCATGGAACCCAGCGTGGTCGAGGTCATCTGCGAGCGCGGCTAGGCGCCGCCGCCGCCATCCACGGGCCTGCCCCGGCGCCCCGCCCCCCCC
>NW_007251185.1:19267-19960 GCF_000164805.1 Carlito syrichta | reverse complement strand
GGTCAAGGCTGCGGTGGCTGTGAGCCTGCCACTGCACTCCAGTCTGGGCCACAGAGTGAGACTCCGACTCAGGGAAAAAAAAAAGGTTGAAGGTGTTTCTAAACAAGACATGCCTTAGCCTCCACTCCCTGAGAATCTGATTTAACTGACCTTGGCTGGGTCCAGGCAAGAGAGGGACACCCAGGTGACTCCAACGTGCAGGCAATGCTGAGAGCTGCCATGTTGGGCACAGCGGAGACATCCATGTCCACAGCTGCTGTGTTGGTAACACGGGACAGAGGTGAGAGACTGGAGCCGGCTGTGGGGCTGTGTGCGCCAAAAGTAGCCAGCTGTTCGCAATTATTCCAATGAGCCAGTCACACAGAGACAACTACTGCAGGATCCGGTACTTGGAGTACTCCAACTCAGAGACAGGGAGCAGAAGGGTGGCTGCCTGTGGTGGGAGGGGCCAGGGGTTCCCAGGGTTTCAGTCGTGCGAGGTGAAGTGTTCTGGAGGTGGCTTGACGTTACTGAACTGCACACTTAAAACAGTTAAGACGGAAAATTGTATATTTTATCACAGTTAAAAATTTTTGACAGCATTTTCTAATGAAAAATCATCCCAGGTGGGCTTGGTGGCTCAGCCTGTAATCCTGCACCTTTGGGAGGCTGAGGTGAGTGGATTGCCTGAGCCCGCGGGGTTCGAGACCCACC
>NW_007251185.1:14869-18869 GCF_000164805.1 Carlito syrichta | reverse complement strand
AAAAAAAAAAAAAAAAAAAAGAAAAAGAAAAATCATCCCAGGGGCTGGGTTCAGTGGTTCACATCTATAAACCCAACACTTTGGGAGACCCTGGCAGGAGAGTTGCTTGAGCCTAGGAGTTTGAGACCTAGGCAACATATCGAGATCTCGTCTTTACGAAAAAATAAAAAAAACTAGCTGGGCATGGTGGCACATGCCTCTAGTCCCAGCTACTTGGGAGGCTGAGGTGGAAGGATTACCTGAGTCCAGGAGGTCGAGGCTGCGGTGAGCAGTGAATGTGGCACTGCACTCCCTCCTGGGTGACAAAGTAAAACCCTGACTCAAAAAAAGAAAGAAATATTTGATTCTCTTGGTGGAAAATTACAAAATAATAAATAAACAAGTAAATAAAATAAAAATCTTCCTAAGGATAGGGTTAGCCGGACTCACACATGGTGAGCTCAGTTGGCAAAGCTCAAGCCATCCTTGCCCCCAGGAATGGTGTTTTCAGACTCCATGTCATCTTTTGAACTTAGTTGGATCTAAAATGACCACTTCTGAACTTCTTCCATGAGCACTGCTGAGACATCCCTCCTTCACAGGCCTCCCTCAGAATGACAGGCTCTGGGCTTCCGGGCCAAGACAGGCTGACGCTGTGCCTGGCAGGGTCTATCATTCAGAAGTCCCCAGCCTGGCTGAGGACACTCTGTGTGTTGCTGGTGTTAGGGTTACCAACTTGACCTGGCCCACGTGAAGCTTTTCCAACCTTAGTACCAAAAGTCTCACATCCCAGGAACTCCTCAGCTCCATGCAAACAGAGCTGGTAGGGCTGGTCATGCCACCAGGAGTCCTAACCCTTAGGAGACCAGAAGAGGGGAGTAGAGGAAGGAGGAGGAAAAAGAATTGACAGATAGGAAAAGAGAAGGGTGGGTGGGTGTCTATGACTCCTGATGGCCTTCAGTGGTGGCCTCAGGTTTCTGACTCTGGCTTTCAGTTTACTGAGATGACCATGGTGGGTATGGTCTCCACCAGAACTGTCAGTGCGATGACACAACCAACACTAGTGAGCACGGGTATATAGCACCGTGCTAGTATCTTACGAGTGCTTTGCCTTTGTTTTTCTACATGTCCTGTAAGGCAAATGCTGTCATTATCCCTACAGCAAGACGGTCTGCTGAAGATTTAACTTACGCTTTCTCAGATCTAGAGAGGAAGATGCCAGGAAGTCTCGCCAACGACCCGAAGAGGACGAACTATTGGAGTCCTGAGGGTCCCGCCTCCCCTGGAGCGAGCCAAGGCAGCTCGGTCGGAGTGTGAGCCGGGAGCCCGGGTCTGCAGGCTGGCTGGGCTGGAGGGGCTGTGCGAGGCCGGCTCAACACTGACCCCCTGCGGCGGCCGCCAGCAAAGGCAGCCACAGGCTGAGCCTGGGGGGGCCCTTCCTCCCTCCCTCCTCCCTCCCTGAGCCTCTGGGATCCACGGTGCTTCAGGCGGGAAGGCCGTGGAGTGGGGTTTGCAGGCAGGGGACAACGCGGGAGCTCAGGCAGCTGGCCCTGACACCAGTCAGGCTGCGGACCCTGGGCTGGGCGGCTCTAAACCCCTCTCTCTCAAAGCTGCTTCCTCGACTTCTCCAAGGGCTCGACTTGGGAATGTAGACGGCGCCAATTAGATCCCACGGCAAGAGGGCCAGAGCTGCCTTCCGTGGAAACACTGAAGTCGAGGACACATGTATGGGGGATGCTGTTTTGCAAAGTCCAGCGAGATATTTCCAGTCTCCATCCAGGAAGCCGGCCTCACCCCGAGTTGGGCTGTCTCTTAACACGCTCCGCATGCCCAGGCAGAGGAGTCAATACAGTCTCCTCCTCGCTTGCTAGCTTTCCCAGTGTAGACGGGTGGAGGCCAGGGACATCGAGAGCGCCCGCTCTCCCCTCCTGTGTTCTCCTCCCCAGAAGCTCCTCCTCTCTCCTCCTGTCCACTGCTTTATTTTATTTATTTTTATTTACTTATTTATTTTTGCGTTGGAGTCTCACTCTGTCGCCCAGACTGGAGTGCAGTGGCCGCTCCCGGCCACCGCAGCCTCGACCTGCTGGGCCCCGGCGATTCTTCCGCCTCCGCCTCCCCGTGAGCCCCTCCTCTCACACACCGGCCGCAGCTCGGTGGCTTCGCCTCTGGAGGGCTCGTCCTCCCCTCAAGGACGCTCCCAGGCAGGACTCGGGCAGGAGGGCCTGGGGACATCAGGGGGAAGGAGGAAGGAGCTGCCGTCACTGTCCGCGCCTGGCCGGCCTGCACTCCCAGGCCTGTGTCCAGCAGGGCGGAGGACAGCTACAGTCACATCACCAACCCTTCACCATGCCCGTCTTCAGCGGCAGGGACCAGTGCGGGCCGGGGAGGGGACTGGCCACTTACCGTGGACGGCACTGACTCTCTTGCTTTCTGTTCCGTCAGACCCAGAGACCCCGGTGGGACAGCTCCTAGTTGCCACCTCCATGGCCCACACAATGGCGCTGGCCCAGGCCGTGACCCTCCCTGCCCAGGAGAGGAGGGGTCTCAGCTCCTGGTCCCCCAGGAACATGGAAGCATAAAAACCCAAGCCCCTGAAGCTCACTGTCTCTGCCATCCCAACCTCCAGAAGGGGCGAGACTCAGATCTGGGCACTCTGAGAGAAGTCTGCCCCAAAATGAGGAAAGAAACCGGGCACGGTGGCTCACGCCTGTCATCCTAGCAATTCTGGAGGCCAAGGTGAGAGGACTGCCTGAGCCCAGGGTTCGAGACTAGTCTGGGCAACTTGGCGAGACCTCGTCTCTACGATAAATCAAAAATTAACCAGGTATGGTGATGCGCACCTGTAGTTCCAGCTACTTGGAAGGCTGAGGCGGAAGGATCGCTGGAGCCCAGTAGGTCAAGGCTGCGGTGGCCGTGAGTGTGCCACTGCCCTCCAGCCTGGGTGATGGAATGAGATTCTGATTTTTTAAAAAAAGAACATTTGTATACCTAACCCTGAACTTTTCCCCACATCTGGAAAATAGAAAAAGGAGCCAGGCTCAGTGCCTCAGCCTGTAATCCCGCACTTTGGGAGGCTAAGGTGAGTGGATTGCCTGAGCCTGCGGGTTCGAGACCCGCCTGGGCAACTTGGCGAGACCTCATCTCTACAATAAATCAAAAATCAGCCGGGCGTGGTAGCTCATGCCTGTAGTTCCAGCTACTTGGAAGGCTGAGCAGAAGGATGGCCGGAGCCCAGCAGGTGGCCGGGAGCGGCCGCTGCCCTCCAGTCTGGGCTCCAGAGTGAGACTCCCACTCAAAAAAATAAAATAAAATAAAATAGAAAAAGGAAAAGAAAAGGCAGGTCCCGGAAGAGGATGCTGCCCGTCTCTCCAGAAAGAGACGGCCTCGGACAGGGCGCCTGTGACAAGCACGAAGCGCAAAAGGCGCCTGCCACCCTTCGGCCATCTGGCCAGTGGTGGCAGCTTTCTGCCATCACTGCCCTGGATGGGAGGAGTGAGGCTCTGGTTCTCCCTCTGCCGCTGGGGGGTCGTAGCGAAGCCGCGCGACTGTGCACAGGAGCCCCTTGCTGTGCTGCTGCGGCCACCTGGAGAGCCCTTGTGTCACCAGAGGCTCAGCAGAGGCACAAGCCACCCACACCCACGCGGCCCCGGGCTGGCCGGGCCCTTGCCCGCAGATCCACGCCTGCTGCCATGGCCACGTCTGTGCCGACGCCACTTGCCTGCTCAGGAGCCTCGTCACCCCCAGCTCAAAGCCGAGGGGCCCTGCAGGAGGGTGGCTAAAGGCCTTTTCCATGGAGACTTCTCCAGCCCCCGGCTCATAAAACCCTCCTCTCCCAGCCTCCACTTATTCTAAGAGCTGGGAGACAGTAATTCCACACGAATCTCACACTTGTGGACCATTCAGTAGTGGCGTGGTGCCGGGTGCGGTGGCTCAGCCTGTCATCCCAGCACCTTGGAGGCCGAGGTGAGTGGATTGCCTGAGCCCACAGGTTCGAGACCCGCCTGGGCAACCTGACGAGACT
>NW_007251185.1:12631-14605 GCF_000164805.1 Carlito syrichta | reverse complement strand
CTCCGGTGATCCTTCCACCTCAGCCTTCCAAATAGCTGGAACTACAGGCACGCACTACCATACCTGGCTAATTTTTTGTTTTGATTTGTTGTAGAGATGAGGTCTCACCAAGTTGCCCAGGTGGGTCTCGAATCCGCGAGCTCAGGCAATTCACTCACCTCAGCCTCCCAAAGTGCGGGATGACAGGCTGAGCCACCGCGCCCGGCTCCTGTCTAGTAATTCTACCACGGAGGAAACATATGCAGCATTCAGGCACTGGACCGAGGAGAGAGAGGCAGAGAGAGGTAAACTAACGCCTCTCAAATCAAACACCCAGTGAGAGGAGAAGCCGGGTTCAAATGCAGGCATGTTGGCGGCACTGCAACCCTTGGCCCTTCACGGCTTCCCTCGGTTCCGTTGTTAGAACAGAGATCATAACCCGCACAGAACGGACTCTTTACTGGCAGTTAGATACCAGAACTATAAACAAGACCTCAGGGCCGGGCATGGTGGCTCACACCAGTCATCCCAGCACTTTAGGAGGTTGAAGTGAGAGAATTGCCTGAGCCTGCAGGTTTGAGACCCACCTGGCGACTTGGTGAGACCTCCTCTCTACAATAAATCAAAAACTATCTGGGCGTGGTAGCGTGCACCTGTAGTTCCGGCTGCTCGGAAGGCTGAGGCGGAAGGATGGCCGGAGCCCAGCAGGCCGAGGCTGCGGGGGCCGGGAGCAGCCACTGCGCTCCAGTCTGGGCGACAGAGTGAGACTCCGACTCAAAAAGAAAAACAGAAAACAGCCCTGGGCGCTTTTGCAGTCTTACCTTGTCCTGTGTTGCTCTGTGACCTGCTCCCCTTCCCTTTTCCTTTTTTTCTGAGTTGGAGTCTCACTCTGTCGCCCAGGCTGGAGGGCAGTGGCCGCTCCCGGCCCCCGCAGCCTCGGCCTGCTGGGCTCCGGCCATCCTTCCGCCTCAGCCTTCTGAGCAGCTGGAACGACAGGTGTGCACAACCATGCCTGGCCAATTTTTTTTTTTTTTTTTTGAGTTGGAGTCCCCGGCTAATTTTTTTGATTGATTGTAGAGATGAGGTCTCGCCAAGTTTCCCAGGAGGGTGTCGAACCCGCGGGCTCAGGCAATCCACTCACCTCAACCTCCCAAGGCGCGGGATTACAGGCTGAGCCACCAAGCCCGGCCTGGCTCATTTTTTGATCTATTGTAGAGACAATGTCTTGTCGAGATGCCCAGGCTGGTCTCGGACCCCTGGGTTTAGACAATCTTCTTGCCTCCACCTCCCAAAGTGCTGGGATGACAGGTGTGAACCGCCACACCTGGCTGCCCACAACCCTAATCTTTCATCTGCGTTTTCATGGGGCACAAATGGTCAAGTTCTGAAACATGAGACTGTGTGTGTATTTTGTTAGGGAGAAAGAATGCAGGCTCCCTGATGAGAACTTATTTTTAAATCTTTTGAAATTCCTTTTGCTTATTTTGTGGATTATATCCCAAATTAAATGTTTAAGTTGTCTGAGCCAGGCATGGTGGTGCACACCCGTACTCCCGACTATCTGGGAGGCCGAGGTGGGAGGATCACTTGAGCCTGGGAGTTTGAGGCTTCAGTGAGCTATGATCGAGCCACAGCACTCCAGCCTGGGCAACTGAGTGAGATCCAGGAAGGAAGGGAAAAGAAAGAGGAGAAAGAAGGGAGTAAGGAAGGAAAGGAAGACGGACAGAAGGAGGGAGGGACGAAGATTTAAACCAGAGACGTCCAGCCTGCTGCCCATGTGCCACACGCAGCTCAGGGCGGTGAGTCGTGGAGCCCCACAAGGTGCTTGCTTGCTTTCTTTTTGTGGGCGGGAGTCTCACTCCGCCGCCCAGACGGAGCCTCGACCCGCGGGGCCCGGCGGTCCCTCCGCCTCCGCCTTCCGCGTGGCCGGAACTGCAGGCGCGCTCGGCTCACGCTTGGCTGACCGTAGGGCCGCGGCCCGCGGCCTTGCCCGGG
>NW_007251185.1:0-12105 GCF_000164805.1 Carlito syrichta | reverse complement strand
ACGACAGGCGGCTGCGAATCGACACCCTAAGCAGCCCTTGTCCGCAGCCGACACTTCTCTCCCGCACTTCTATACGGCAGGGCCTTTTCTTTCTTGGGTAGAGTCTCGCCTTGGCCCCCGGCAGAGAGCCGCAGCGTGAGTACAGCGCGCACTGCACCCTCAGACTCCGGGGCTCAAGCTCCCCTCCTGCCTCACCCTCCCGACCAGCCACGAAGACAGCCTCGCGACCACGCCCGGCCAGTTTTCCTCTTTCGGAAGCAGGATCTATTGCGAGGACAGAGACGCTCGCGGAGTGGGAGGCTGCCCTGTGTTTACTTTTTTGCAGGGATAGAGTCTCCCCATGTTTTCCAGGATGGTCTTGGACTTCTGGCTTCGAGGGGTCCTCACACCTCGGGCTCCCAAAGCACTGGGTCTACAGGTGTAAGCCAGCACACCTGGCCTCTTTCAGGAATGTTTTTGGGGATTGGGGATATCACTCTGTTGCCCAGACCGGAGTGCAGTGGCACGGTCACGGCTCACCAAAGCCGCAACCTTATGGCTCAAGCAATCCTTCTGCCTCAGCCTCCCAAGTGGGTGGGACTACAGGCAGGTGCCACGACACCAGGCTAACTTTTTTTCATTTTTTGTAGTGATGAGGTCTTGCTATGCTGCTCAGGTTGACCTGGAAATCCTGAGCACAAACAGTCTTCCCACCTTGCCCTCCCAAAGTGCTGGGATGACAGGTGTGAACCGCCATGCCTGGATGTCTTTCAGGCACTTTTAAAAGTCGTTTTATTTATTTATTTATTTATTTTTTGAGTTGGAGTCTCACGCTGTCGCCCAGATGGAGTGCAGCAGCCGCTCCCGGCCACCGCAGCCTCCACCTGCTGGGCTCCGGCGATCCTTCCGCCTCCACCTTCCAAGGAGCTGGAACTACAGGCATTCACTATCACGCCCGGCTGATTTTTGATTTATTGTAGAGATGAGGTCTTGCCAAGTTGCCCAGGCGGGTCTCAAACCCGCGGCCTCAGGCAATCCACTCACCTCAGCCTCCCAAAGGCGCGGGATTACAGGCTGAGTCACCGAACCCGGCTAAATGTCATTTTTAAGTGTTGTCAAATGCTTATGCTTTTATTATCCTTTTCCCAATTCCTCAGTAGCATTTTGGCCTTAAATTTCATCTCTTCAATTAAAAACTTCAATTTCAACATCGTTAAGGCTGTTAGCACAATTCTATCTAATAAAAGTAGGCGTATTATGTAAAATTGTGTTTTAAAGTTCTGGCAATTTTATAAGTTGGTTGCTCGGTTGAATTTTGGCACCTGGGCTTGCTGCGGCTGACCCTCTTATTTGTGTAAAGGGCGTTTCACTGGGAAGGGGACCGGTCCTTCCTTCCGCAGGTGACTGCTCTGGGCCGGCACATCATGGGTGTGGACTGGGCCGTGGCAGCGGCTGGTTTGAGCCCGACAGAAGCAGGAGAAAGCCCAGTGAGAGTGTGCGCTCCACGGAAGACAAATCGCTTTCTTGACGGCTCGACTCGGCTGCCGGGCTCCAAGACTGCCCCCTAACCTGCCCTTCATTCCTGAGGCATCAGCGCCTGACTCCGTCGCCACGTGTTTATAGAGGCCCAGCGGTTCGTTAGGGCCAGTGCAGAGCACCCGGTGAAGGGCTCAACTCGGTGGCTGTTCCGAATGAATCAACCTGGCCAGCCCCTCAGCCAAGGGGAGGATAAGGCCTGGGCTAAGGGGATGAACACAGAAAACTCCAGGAATCGTGGCGGAAGATCACAAATCAACAAGGCCACGGAGCGAAAGCCTGAGGCTCAAGGAGTTGGTTAATTGTTAAGGTTGAGCTGGTTTTGACTTTCTGTCCTGATGGGTTAACCACTGACCAGGACTGACGTGGAACAGAGTTGTGGGGTGAGGAGTGCGGTTGGATCAGAGTTACTTACTGGGCAGGTGTCGTTTCTGCACGGTACTTGTCATCCTGGAGTTCACGCTGGAGGAGTGTACGAAAGGAGACAGGGTTCCAGACACAAGCTGCAGCCCGGCATGACAAGTGTTCCTCCAGAAGCACAAGGGGGCCGCTAATCGATGATGGCTGCTGCAGGGTGGATTCCTGCCACGGAAAATTCCAGAGGCAGGGACATTTGAGCTGGCCTTGAAGGATAAGCAGACGTTCGCATGGCACTGCACGGAGGGAGAACCACGGCTCGTGTGACCAATGTGTATTGCATGTTTAGCTTTGTGCCAGGTGTGGCTCAAGGTCGTTGGGACACAACGAACAAGACGCAGCGCTGCCTTTGGGGAGCCCACCCCCCAGCGGCGTCGTGGGCAGCAGGACGCCCAACTGCAACAGGACGTGGCATGTGCAGGGCAGGGCAAGTCAGGTGAGGCTGGACGGCAGGAAGGCTGGAAGGCCGCACGGCGGGGTTTTGACAGCCTCTCTGCCAGCCATGGCTCTTAGCCATTTCAGAGCCGCGGAACCTTCTTCAAAGGAGACCCTGTGTGGTTACTCGATGCAGAAAAGCACGAAAGCAGAGCTCCCCGTGTGCGACGGGGGGATGGGGCGTGGGCCGGGGCCAGGCTCAGCGAGTGTGCGCCCCCTCAGAAGCCGGGAGACCACAGGTTCGAACCCACTGCAGGAGGCCATGGAGGGCATCCAAGTGTGGGTATGTGGGGAGACATGAGGGGATTTGCTGTCCTGGGTGACACTGGCAGGGGGAGGGAACAGATGGCCAGGCAGCAGAGAAGCCGGGTAGGCTGGGGCCAGCCCTGGGGACCCAACCTCCGGTGGGTAGGGCCACCTGAGAGGGGTCTGGGAGGCGAAACCAGCGGGACTCGGCAACTGAGTGGGGAGGGGCGGGGACGCTGAAAGGCGGTTTTGAGCGGGAGCAGGGTTAAGACCCAAGGCTCTCGCCCTTCCCTCTCTGCCTCTGGCCACAGGCACCCGGGGCAGCTGCTTGGGTCGCTCCATCCTGTCGCCTTCCCTTGCCTGCAAGGTTGGTTTGGATGGCCAAAGCCAGCCCTCGCCATGTCCTCGGCCGAGACAGGCGCAGGGAGAGAGGCCGACCACGAGGACGAGGACATACACTGACTTTGAACAGAGGGGCTTCCATGACAAAGGGAGCATCTAGCAGGCAGTTGGAAGTAGGGACCTGAAGCTGGGAGGAGGTGGGGCGGATTTAGAGACTCGGGGTCCTCAGAAATAGACAGGGGCCGGACTCGGGGGCTCAACCTGTCATCCCGCGCCTTCGGGAGGCTGAGGTGAGTGGATTGCCTGAGCCCGCGGGCTCGAGGCCCGCCGGGGCAACTTGGCGAGGCCTCATCTCTACAATAAATCAAAAAATGAGCCGGGCGTGGTGGCGCATGCCTGTAATTCTGGCTACTCGGAAGGCTGAGGCGGAAGGATAGCCGGAGCCCAGCAGGTCGAGGCTGCGGTGGCCGGGAACGGCCACTGCACTCCAGTCTGGGCGACAGAGTGAGACTCCAACTCAAAAAAAAAAAAAAAAAAGAAAGAAAGAAATAGACAGGGCCGAAGGGTTGGGGTAGGTGAATGTTTTGGGCCGATCAGGTCTAGAGAAAAGAGCAGCCAGGCTCGGTGGCTCAGCCTGTCATCCCGCGCTTTGGGAGGCTGAGGTGAGTGGATTGCCTGAGCCCGCGGGTTCAAGACCCGCCTGGGGAAGTTGGCGAGACCTCATCTCTACAATAAATCAAAATGAGCCGGGCGTGATAGCGCGCACCTGTAGTTCCAGCAACTGGGAAGGCTGAGGCGGAAGGATCGCCAGAGCCCAGCAGGTCGAGGCTGCGGTGGGTGGGAGCAGCCACTGCACTCCAGTCTGGGTGACAGAGTGAGACTCCGACTCAAAAAAAAAAAAAGAAAAAGAAAAGAGCGAACTATGGAAACCCAGAGAACAAGAACATTTAGGAACCAGCGGGAATTCAGTAGGTCGAATATCCCAGTGGAGGCCCAGCCCCAGTGTCCCTCTGTGGTGGGGTTCTGTTTTTTAATTCTACCAGCAGCTCTGGGTCTCAATTCAAAAGCCAGGAAGTCATCCGCAGGGGCCTGCGACCACACGGCCACCCACGTTCCTGAATGTGCTGCAGCCTCTCTTTGCATGGGAAGAGGACAGAGGGCACAGTCACACTCCAACCTTGGCGCCAGAGGTTCAGGGGTGCCACCTGGGCTGGCTGCAGCCCTGAGCCCACTACTTTTTTCCCCTTTTTGTAGACTTTGTGTTTTAGAAGTTTTGGATTTACAGAAAAGAGCAGGTAGCACAGAGGTCCATGTCCTCTCCCCCTGGAGTCCCCTCTTATGAACACCTTTCATCAGTGTCACACATGTGTTCCAATTAATAAGCCAGTACCAATGTGTTATTATTAGCTAAAGCCCGTAGTTTTCATCAAGTTCACCCTTTCTGTTCTACATTCCATGGATTTTGACAAATGCATAGTATCATGCACTCACTGTTACAGTATCATACATTCACTGATACTGTTTCCCACAGAACAGCTTCACTGCCCTAAAAAGGCCCTGGACTTCACCTAATTGCCCCCCTGTCCCAGTCCCTGGCAGCCAGTAACCTTCCTACCATGTCTATGACTTTGCCTCTTTTTTTTTTTTAAGTCGGAGTCTCACTCTGTTGCCCAGACTAGAGGGCAGTGGCATGCTCCTGGCCACCGCAGCCTCAACCTGCTGGGCTCCGGCAATCCTTCCGCTTCAGTCTTCCAATTAGCCAGAACCATGCTACTACACCCAGCTAAGTTTTGATTTACTGTAGAGACAAGGCCTCGCTAGGTTGCCAGGTTGGTCTCGAACTCGCAGGCTCAGGCAATCCACCCACCTCGGCCTCCCAAAGCGCTGGGATTATGGGCTGAGCCACCGAGCCCAACCAACTTTGCCTTCTTTAGCACCCTTTTTTTTTTCTTTTTGAGTTGGAGTCTCACTCAGTTGCCTAGACTGGAGAGCAGTGACCGCTCCCGGCCACCGCAGCCTCGACCTGCTGGGCTCTGGTGATCTTTCCGCCTCAGCCTTCCGAGTAGCCGGAACTACAGGCATGCACTACCACGCCCGGCTGATTTTTTAAAAATTTATTGTAGAGATGAGGTCTCGCCGCCCAGGCGGGTCTCGAACCCGCGGGCTCAGGCAATCCACTCACCTCAGCCTCCCAAAGGTGCGGGGTGACAGGCTGAGCCCCCGAGCCTGGCCTTTAGCACCCTTTTACGGGCTGTGTAACATCGTCTCATGTGCATTATCCAGCCCATCCCTGCTGCTGGGCACTAGCGCTGATGCAGGACTTGAAAGCCTACCGGAAGCAAGCCCCAAACTGGGCTCCCATGGCAGGAAAGCCCACCTGGCGGGCCTGGCCCAGGGACCACTTGCCCACGTGTTCCCACTTGGCCGTGGACACCATTATCTCGGGGCAAAGGAGCCTTCCAGCTGTGACACACCATCTTGGAAACCAGAAGTGAACATCTGGCACTCACTCTGGTGGAAGAACCAAAGCAAAGTGGTAAACAGCATCTGCCAGATTTCTTCCAAAGGAGGCTTTCCAAATGTCCGGGGTTCCCTTTGCCAGTTCCCGTCACGGCAAGCCCAGAGGCAAATGATGGTGTCGTGGCTTCTCAGAGTGCAGGTCAGGAGGAGGGGCTCCCAGCTGGAGCCACTTCTGTGTGCTGGTATCCGCTCTGCCGTGGAAGTTGCTGGTCTCCAGGCTGGTCAGCAGCTCAGCTGTGCTGACTCTGAGGACCTGCTGAAAACTGATAACCATGTGCCCACGGAGGAGCCGCCCACCTGACCCCCATGACTGCAACTCACCCACTCTCTTCTTTGCCTGACTCGTGCATTGCCTCCTCCAGGAAGCCTGCACTGACCAGCTCCCTCGCGAGAGGCCTTCTTGTTTCCCCATGGTCCCTGTGAATGCCTCTCAGCCCTGCCCACACAGGAAATGACACATTTTTAGTGGCCTGTGTCAGAGACTGGCACACACAAGGCACTCATGAGAGCTGCTCCCTGCTGAGTGCAGGGTCTGTCACGTCACCCTCACAGGGCGCAACCCCAACTGGTCAGTGCCCTGACCTGCGTCCCCCACGGCATCCACGTGCAAGGTGGGTGCTTCAGCGGCCTGGACGAGCCCCTGCCGTGCCGCCATCTTGACCCATGCTCCTGCCATGGCCTGTTCATGTTGCATCTCGTGGAGTTCAACCCCAGAAGGGTAACCATACTGAGGCGTGATCCTTGTCGGCCTGCTCTGGGGGAGCACTGGGTCACCTTACTCCGAAGTCCTTCTTCATGCCGTTTGGTGGGTGCTGTCTTGGCCCTCGCAGGGAACAGAGTCTCTGCTGGGAACTGCTCCACTGGCTCTGGTCATATTAAATATTTGATTTTTAGCCGGGCTCAGTGGCTCAGCCTGTAATCCCACACCTTGGGAGGCTGAGGTGAGTGGATTGCCTGAGCCCGTGGGTTCGAGACCCGCCTGGGCAACTTGGCGAGGCCTCATCTCTACAATAAATCAAAAATTAGCCAGGCATGGTAGCGTGCGCCTGTAGTTCCAGCTACTTGGAAGGCTGCAGTGGAAGAAACGCTGGCGCCCAGCAGGTCAAGGCTGCGGTGGCCGGGAGCAGCCACTGTACTCCAGTCTGGGCAACAGAGTGAGACTCCAACTCAAAAGAAAAATAAATAAAATAAATAAATAAATAAATATTTGATTTTGGCTCACGCCTATAATCCCAGCATTTTGGGAGGTGGAGGTGAGGACTGCCTGAGCTCAAGGGTTCAAGACCAGCCTGGGCAAGTTGGCAAGACCTCATCTCTACAATAAATTAAAAAATTAGCTGGGTGTGGTGGCACATGCCTGTGGTTCCAGCTTCTTGGAAGGCTGAGGACAAAGGATCACCTGAGCCCAGCAGCTCAAGGCTGTGGTGACCATGAGCATGCAACTATACTCCAGTGTGTGCGAAAGAGTGACTCTGATTCAAAAAAAAAAAAAATTGGCTGGGCATGGTGCCTCAAGCCTATAACCCTAGGACTTTGGGAGGCCGAGGTGAGAGGACTGCCTAAGCCTGCGGATTCAAGACCATCCCGGGCAGCATGGTGAGACCTCATCTCTACAATAAATAAATTAAAAAATTAGCTGGGCATGGTAACGTGCACCTGTAGTTCCAGCTACTTAGATGGCTGAGGCAGAAGGATCCCTTGAGCCCACCAGGGTGAGGCTGCAGTGGCCAGGAGTGTGCCACCCCACTCCAGCCTGGGCGACAGAGTGACTCCAACTAAAAAATAAATATAATAATAAGTAAATAAATATTTGATTATTATAAAGAGTTTAGTGAACACTTTAGTTTCATGCAGTCTCTTTGAGCATCTGTAGGTGTGACCGGGCCCAGAGCCCTGGGAAAGTGCCACCACACCCAAGACCAGAGAAGGGCGCAATGAGTTGTGGAAGGAAGCCCCTGAAGAGTGGGCACAGAGCAGAACGAACGTCCAGGGCAGAAAGGAGGTGAGAAAAAAGCCCTCCAAGCTGAAGAACGAAGGCAGAGAGGGCCTGGCCCTCCCCATCGCTGGTGGCTCCTCGCGGGTCCTCAGCAGGCGTCTCACGATGGCTCAACATTCCTGAAGCAGAGATCTTGGATCCCACCTGCCACTGTGTTCCAGGAAGCCTCTTCTGATTATCCAGGGCCTGGCAGCTCACCTCATTGCCTCTGAGTCCCCAAGACACTTGCTTTTCAGTTTTAAATTTCTTTGCAAGTAAAAACAGGCCAGACACACTGCTGCCAACGATCTGTGGCGTTTCAGGGTTAGGTACCCGGGCTGTACTAGAGCCAGATCAGAAGCAGGTTTGAATCCTGGACCAGCACAGAGAGGGTGGATGATTGCCTGGGCACTTCTGCCTTGATTTCCAAGATAGCGCTGGCTTCATAGGGTATCTACCTCGTATGTGCTGTGCGATTAAATAAGCTCACACATGTCGTAAATGCTCAGGAAATGTGAGCTATCTGTACCTCCCATGTAAGGATTCTTCCTTTATCCTACTATGCCTTAGGTATCTCCATTTTCTCCCTGACACCTTGAGGATGTCTTATCATAGCAGTGAACTCACTACTGACATTATCTGTTTATGATTTTCTCCCACTACACTCAAATTTGTTCACACACATTTGGACAAGAAAGACGCACTATATACACAAAACAACTGAAAAAAGGTACTCAAATACAAGTACAGGCATGTTCACAGCAACACTGCTCACAACGGCTAAGTGACAACAGCTCTAATGCTCAACAGACAGATGAATAAACAAATTGTGTTATGTACATACAGTGGAATATTCTTCAGCCATAAAAAGAAATGTAGCACTGTTACATGGATGAGCCTCGAAAACATAATGCTAAGTGAAGGAAGCCAGGCACAGGAACCACATGTTACGGTTCCATTATGAGAAGTATCAAGAGTTGGCAAACCCAAAGACAGAACCCAGATTGGTGGGTGCCAGAGGCTGGGAAGAGGGGAAACAGGAGGCAACCGCTTAAAAGGTATGCGTTTTCTCTTGGGGTGATGTGAAAATGTTCTGGAAATAGATAGAGGTGGTATTTGCACAACATTGTGAATATGATCAATGTACCAAACCATTCACTTTTTTTCCTGAGCTGGAGTCTCACTCTGTTGCCCAGGCTGGAGTGCAGTGATACACTCACGGCCACCCCAGCGTCGACCTGCTGGGTTCTGTTGATCCTTCCGCCTCAGCCTTCCAAGTAGCTGGAACTACAGGTGCACGCTACCACACCTGGCTGTTTGTTTATTGTAGAGATGGGGTCTGGCCAAGTTGCCCGGGCTGGACTCGAACCCGTGGGCTCAGGCAATCCACTTGCCTCGGCCTCCCAAAGTGCTGGGATTACAGGATGAGCCACCAAGCTTGGCCCTGTTCACTTTCAAACAGTTAATTTTAACGTTATATAGATCTCACCTCAAAAAAAAAAAAAAAAAAAAAAAAAGCTGGATGTGGCAGCATGCACCTGGGGTCCCAGCTACTCAGGAGGCAGAGGCAGGGGGATCACTTGAGTTCAGGACCAGCCTGAGCAACACAGGGAGACCCCATCTCTGAAAACAAACACTTTAAAATAAAGAGAAATTGAGAAAGAGGGAGAGAGAGCACCTGCCTTCACAGAGTTTGTATTGTAGTGGGGGAGGCACATTAGACAATAAACAGGGGTAAGGAATTACACACTGAGAATCACCTGGTGGAAGGTAAAGTAAGGGTCTGAGAAGCAGGAAAGTAAAGAGCTGGGAGCAGAGGGGCTTGGAGATTCGAGAAGGAGCTTGGCTGCATGAGAAACTGGAAGGAGATCCTGGGGCTGGCGTCTGGGGAGCCCAAGGCAGTATTTAAATGAACTCTAGGCCAGGCATGGTGGCTCACGCCTGTAATCCCAGCACTTTGGGAGGCCGAGGTGAGAGGATTGCCTGAGCCCGTGGGTTCGAGACCCGCCTGGGCAACTTGGCGAGACCTCATCTCTACAATAAATCAAATAAATTAGCCAGGCGTGGTGGTGTGTGCCTGTAATTCCAGCTACTTGGAAGGCTGAGGCAGAAGGATCGCCTGAGCCCAGTAGGTTGAGGCTGCGGTGGCTGGGAGCGGCCACTGCACTCCAGCCTGGGTGACAGAGTGAGACTCCAACTAAAAAAAGAAAAAATGAACCCACGGAGGCAAGCAGGAGCTGGGTCCTGCAGAGCCTTACATATCACGGAAGTGAGCGTGACCTCCAACCTAAGAGCAACTGGGAGGGTTTGAAGCAGGGATTAACAGGAACTGAATTTGATTTAACTGCTTTGCCTGCTTTTAAATGCACTTGCTAGCTTGCCTCTTCTGTAGAGCAGTGGTTCTCTGCAAAAGGGGTCACAGCAGAGCTACCTGGAAAGCTTATTTCTGAAGTAGGACACTGAGAGTGCTGGGTTGGAGGTGCAGCTGGCAGGGCAGTTTTGGAATGGCCCCTGAGGACTCTGTCCACTGCCCTTGCCACTTCGAGGATGAGGTTTGCTCTGGAAGCCAGAGGACTGAAATGGACACGAGCTGCCCAGTCGTGAACGCTTCCCACTTTCAGGGATGCAGAGGGGCGAGTGACTGCCCTGTAGCAGTTCCAGTGGCCAGGTCACCGACGTTTCAGGAGAAAGAGTGGGATATCTGAGGCCTTGCTGCTGGAAAGCAGCAGCAACAGTGGGTCGTCTATCACTGGAGGAAAGACACAAGGAGGCACACAGATTCACGCTAAAAAGGTCCGGAGAACTGCACCATGAACATGACCAGGGTACCAGGGGAAGCCAGCATTTGGCTGGAACAGAACACAGTGGAGTCTTCACACTGGCAACTCAAAGTATGGTCTGAGCAGCAGCACCCTGGGCAGCTTGTCGAAATGCAGAGTCCTGGGCCCTGCCTGCCCTCCCTAACCTGTGCAGCTAGAGCCTCAGGGCTTCTCACGTTCATAGTGTTTAAGCGGGGTATCCGACCATTGGTGGGCAGGCCTGCGTGGCCGCAGTGCTGTGTTTTCGCCACTTTGGATTGGCACAGTGTTTCTGGAAAGGTACTGAAGTTATTTTTTGAGTTGGAGTCTCCCTCTGTCGCCCAGACTGGAGTGCAGTGGCCGCTCCCAGCCACTGCAGCCTCGACCTGCTGGGCTCCGGCGATCCTTCCGCCTCAGTCTTCCGAGTAGCCGGAACTACAGGCACGCACTACCACGCCTGGCTGATTTTTTTGATTTATTGTAGAGATGAGGTCTCGCTGCCCAGGCGGGTCTCGAACCCGCGGGGTCAGGAAATCCACTCACCTCAGCCTCCCAAAGGCGCGGGATTACAGGCTGAGCCACCGAGCCCGTCTAGTACTGAAGTTTTTAAAATCATGAGCTATAAATCCTGGAGAAACACCTTAAGTTTAACTGCAGGGAGGGTTCTCATGATGCAAACCTCCTTCCACGAAGAACACTACACTACCTGGAAGGCCCCAGGCTCTTTCAACCCAGGCCGACCTACAGTACACACGTGGCGAGGCTCATGACAGGATCTGTCCAAGAACCCCTGGCCGAGCCTTCCCATGAAGTTGCATGCTGCTGTACTGCTGTTCTGAAACACAGAAAGGAGACTTGGCAAAACTAGAGAGGGTGCCAAAACAAGCATACACACCTTAAGAAAGGAAAAACTGTATTACAGGTGTAATACTCAGGATGGGCGCAGGGACTCACACCTGTCATCCCAGCACTTTGGGAGGTGAGACTAGCCTGGACAACTTGTCAAGACCTCATCTCTACAATAAGCCAAGAAAAATTAGTCCAGCTTGCTGGCGCTTGTGCCAGTGGTTCCAGCTACTTGGAAAGCTGAGGCGGAAAGATCGCCTGAGCCCAGCAGGTCGAGGCTGCTGTGGTCATGGGCATGCCACTGCCCTCCAATCTGAGCAGCAGAGGGAGATGCAGGAGTTCCAGGCTGCGGTGGCTATGAGTATGCTCCTGCACTCCAGCCTGGGTGACAGAGTGAGACTCTGGCTCTTTTTTTTTCTTTTGGAGTGGGAGTCTCACTCCATCGCCCAGACTGGAATGCAGTGGCACGCTCCCGGCCACCGCAGCCTCCACCTGCTGGGCTCGGGCGATCCTTCCTCAGCCTTCCAGGTAGCCGGAACTACAGGTGCGCGTTACCATGCCCAGCTAATTTTTCTGATTTATCGTAGAGACGAGGTCTCTCCAAGTTGCCCGGGCGGGCTTGAACCCGCGGGCTCAGGCAGTCCACTCGCCTCAACCTCTCAAAGTGCTCGGATTACAGGCTGTGCCACCGAGCCGGGCCAGAGGCTCTGGCTCTTAAAAAAACGGTAATACTCCACAGACACCGACGACAATGGACGAAGACAAGCCACGCGGCTTCCGCGATTACAAGAGGTGCTCAGAGTGGTGGCCTTCTGCCCCCACGCACTTCTGATGAGGGCGAGCTGCAGCCTGAGCGACGCGGACCAACGTGACCCCCGAGTCGCCGCGCAGGCCGCCAGGGTGGCCGGTCTTCTCCGGAACACCAGCTCCTGCAGGGCCCCCCACAGGCAGAAGTCAGGGGGGTCAGGGCCGGCGAGCGAGCGGGAAACGCCGCCGCGGCAGGTGCTCGTC
>NW_007251184.1:28171-28787 GCF_000164805.1 Carlito syrichta | reverse complement strand
CCCGCGGGGGGCACGGCCGTGGCCCTCGGCCCCGAGGCACAGCCGCGGCTCACCTGGAGCAGGGGGCCCGGCTGTGGCGTTGGGCCTCTTCTTACACACGTAGGGCAGCGCGATGCTGCAGTCGCGGTTCTGCCAGCCGCCTGAGGACTCCGTGCGGATCACGCCACAGTTCTCCTCGCTGGGGTTGTCGGGCTGATCTGGGGGAGCGCCGGGCGCGGCTCACCGGGGCCCTGGAGCCCACAGAGCCTCCCACCCCCTCTGCTCCCTGGGAAGCCGCAGCCAGCTCCCGGGCCGGCCCTCCCGCTCCAACTTCCCGCAGGGCCGTCCCGCTTTCTCTTGCTGTGAACCAGACGTGGTCTTGCCACGTTGCCCAGCCTGGTCTCGAACCCCTGGCCTCAGGGGTCCCTCCTGCCTCGGCCTCCCGAAGCACCGGGGCTACAGGGGTGCACCACCACACCCAGCTGTCTTTAAATGTTTTGCAGAGACGGGGCCTCGCTGTGCTGCCCCGGCCGGTGTTGACTCCTGCCGCCTCCGCCCCCAAAGCGCCGGACTGCAGACAGGAGGCGCCGTGCCCAGCCTCGCCGCCTCCTGACACGGGCCCACATCGCCCGGCCGC
>NW_007251184.1:26396-27281 GCF_000164805.1 Carlito syrichta | reverse complement strand
CCTGCGGACGGCCCAGGCCCGAGCCGGCCCCACCAGGTCCACCCCCGCGGCAGCCGGGGCCTGGGGCGGGAGCTCTCGCTCCGCTTGAGTCGTGTCCTCCCGAGCTGGCTGAGGGTTTTACAAGCGTGTGTTTGCGCCGGGCCTCACTCTGTCGCCCCGGGCAGTGGCACACTCGCGGCCCGCCGCAGCCTCGACCTCCCGCGCCCAGGCGATCCTTCCGCCGCGGCCTCCCGAGTTGCTGGGACCGCAGCCTGCGCCACCCAGCCCAGCTAATTCTTGATTTTTTTTGGCAGAGACGAGTCTCACTGTGTTGCCCACGCTGGCCTCAAACGCCTGAGCTCAAGTGGTCCTCCCTCTCGCCCTGGCCTCCCCCAGTGCTGGGATCACAGGCGCAAGCCGCCACACCCGGCCTACGGGTGTGTACTAGTTTCAAAAATAATTTTTAGAGTAAACCGAGTGCTTTGAAGTCCATCTCCTGAAATTTCTTTCCCGCGAAGCTCCTCCTACAACCAGTGGGGCGACTGCCGAGGGTTCACAGAGGCCAAGGCTCGCCACCCGGAGTCCACCCTCCTGGCTCCCGGCCCGTCCCTGCCCCGGCAGGCCCTCACCGTAGTAGGGCAGCGCGCACAGGTCCTCCTCGCTGCCATAGACGCGCCACTGGCCGCTTCGGGTCTGGTCTCCGCGCTCCAGGCCGCCTGGCCGGGACGTGTTGCCGGCGCGGCCCCCCAGGAGCAGCGAGAGCTGGTCGCCCAGGGTGCGGCAGTGCCAGCGGAGACTCAGCGCCTCGCGGTCACACTCGTACGTGCCCAGGGAGGCCGTGGCGTTGGTGCCCGGCCAGCCCGTGCCCAGGCACTGCGCGGCACCCAGGTTGAACAGCCGGTTCCG
>NW_007251184.1:16423-25949 GCF_000164805.1 Carlito syrichta | reverse complement strand
CGGGAAGCGCGCCCGTGTGCCCGGCAAGTTGCGAGCCGTCTGCCTGGGGCCAGAAGCTACGGGCAGCCGCGAAGGGGCCCGCGCTCGGCCGGCCTCGCCCTGCTCCGGCCTCGGCTTCCTGCCGGCTTCTCCGTCCGGGAGGCCTTTGTGCCCCTCAACCTCGCCGGTTCCTCCTTTGCCCCCGCAATCTTCCCCAGTCCCCCCCCAGCTTCCACACCTTACTTCGGTCGTGGGTTTTGCTCTGGCTCCCAGCCCCCACTGGGCAGACCCTCGGTGCAGGGCTTGGGAGGGCCAGGCCACGCCCAGCCCCCCCAGTGAGCTCGGATGCCGGGCGGGCAGGCACGCAGGGCAGGGAGGCTGCCGCGGGGGCATGGGACTTCTTTTGGCTGATGAAGACGCTCCAGAATTAGGTGAGCTACACAGCTCTGTCAGTCAGCTAGAGCTCACCTAACCACGCATCTTACATGGGTGAGTGGTATGTGTGAGTCAGGGCTCAGCAGAGGAGAGAGAGAGACAGACAGAGAGAAAGAAAAAGAGGCAAAGAGAGAAGGAGAGGCAGAGAAACAGAGAGACAGAAAGAAAAGGAGAGCCAGCGAGAAAGAGAGAGAAACAGAGAGAGAGAGACAGAACGAAAAAGACAGAAACAGAGACAGAAAGAGACAGAGACAGAACGACAGAGACAGAAAGATAGTGAGAAAGAGATATAAAGAGAAAGAGAGAAAAAGAAAGAAAAAGAGACAGAGAGACAAAGAAAGAGATACAGATAAAGAGACAGACAGTGAAAGACACAGATGGAGAGACAGACAGAGGGAACGAGACAGAGAAACAGAGACAGAAAGAGAGTGAGAAAGAGACAGAGAAAGAGAAAAAAGAGAAAGACAGAGACAGAGAGAGAAAGAAAGAAAAAGAGAAAAAGACACACACACAGAGAGACAGACAGAAAGTGAGAAAGAGAGAAGAGACAGAGACAGAAAGAGAGACACATAGAAAGAAACAAAGAGAGAAAGACACAGACAGATAAAGACAGAGAAAGACAGAGATAGAGAGACAGAGACAAAGAGAGAGAAAAAGATAGAAACAGAGAAAAAGACAGAGAAAGAGACAAAGTGACAGAGAAAGAGACAGAAAAAGAGAGAGAAGCAAAAAGAAAGAGACAGAGAGAGAGACCGAGAGCGAGAGACAGAAAAAGAGAAAGAAACAGAGAAAGACACACAGAAAGAGATAGAAAAAAAAGAGACAGAGAAAGAAAAAGACAAAGAGACAAAGACAGAGAGATACAGACAGAGAGACAGACAGAGTGAGACACAGAGACAGAGAGAAAGAGAGATGGAGAGGCAGAGACAGAGAGGGGAAAGGGCAGAGAGAAACAGAGACAGAGAAAGAGACAGAGTGATAAAGAGAGAGACAGAGTGAAAGACAGAGAGACGGAGAGACAGAGAGAAACAGAGAAAGAGAGAAAGACAGAGAAAGTGACACACAGAGAAAGAAAAAGAGACAGAGACGGAGAAAGAGAAAGAGACAAAGAAAGAGCGATAAAGAGACAGAGTGAAAGATACAGAGAGATGGAGAGACAGAGAAAAAGACAGAATGAGAAAGTGACAGAGAAAAAGAGAAACAGTGAGAGAGAGAGACAGAGAAAAGGAGAAAGAAAAACAGAAAGAAAAAGAGAGAGAAAGAGATAGAGGGAAAGACAGAAAGAAAAAGAGAAAGAGACAGACAGAGAGATAAAGACAAAGAGAGTGAAACAGAGAGACAGAGAGAGAAGGAGGCAGAGAGACAGAGAAATAAAATGAGACACAGAGACAGAGACAGAGGAGAGAAAGAGAAAGACAGGCAGAGAGAGAGAGAGAGAGAGAGAGAGAGAGGGTCAGGTGCAGTGGCTCACATCTGCAATCCCAGCACTTTGGGAGGCTGAGGCAGGACTGCTCGGGGTCAGGAGTTTGAGACTAGCCTGAGCAATACAGCAAAAACCTCTCTCTAAAAAAGAAAGGAAGATAAAGAAGGAAACAAAAGAAAGGGAAAAAAAAGACAGACTGAGGTGTAAAGACACGAAGTGACTGTCCCAGTGTCACACAGCCAGTGAGCAAGCCCAGATCGCTCTGACACCCATGTTCCACCCTGTCTTCCTGTCCGCGGCTGCCTCTTAAGTGCACAGCAAACACACAGAGTACATTCCAGTCTCCAAAGAACCTCAGCATCTGCGAGCCACTGCTATCCGGGATAATTTTTATGCCTTGAGAGCAGGAGTCGTACTGCCCGTGTTCAAATTCCGGCTCTGCCTCCAAATGTATGACTACACCTGTCATCCCAGCACTTTGGGAGGCCAAAGCAGGAGGATCACCTGAGTCTGGGGGTCAGAGGCTGCAGTGAGCTATGGTGGCACCACTGCACTCCAACCTGGGTCGCAGAGCAAGACCCTGTCTCAAAAAATAAAAAAAGCATCTCTTGAGAGAGGCTCTCTGACTTCCAAATCTAAAGTGACCACAGCTCCTCCCTATGATGTCACCCATTTGTCATCCTCTCCACAGCATTTATTATTTGACTTTTTTGTTATGCGTTTGACATTGTGGGGAATGTCACAAGGGGTCTGGGGTTTTCTGCTGCACACTGGGTGTTGTGTTTGATGTGTTACAGGGAAGCTGGGCTTTCACCCTTCCCAAAAAGGAGGCTGGGTTTGTTCAGGCAGGCAGGCAAACCCCCGTGGTCCGGTGGAGGTTTGGCTGAGGCTTTGCCAGGGTGGGTGGGGTTGCTGGGCTCTGCCTTAGTTTGGGGTTTTTTTTTGAGTCGGAGTCTCGCTCTGCCTCCCAGGCTGGAGGGCAGGGGCCGCTCCCGGCCACCGCAGCCTCCACCTGCTGGGCTCCGGTAGTCCTTCCGCCTCAGCCTTCTGAGGAGCCGGAATGACAGGTGTGCGCCATCACGCCCGGCTAATTTTTTGATTTATTGGAGAGACGAGGTCTCACCAAGTGGCCCGGGCTGGTTGCTTTTAGTTTTAAGGTATGGCTCTTAATCTGGGATTTAATCACAAGGTGAGGCCCTTCTGGGGCTGCCAGAGTCCCTCGAACTTGGTGGAACTTGAAGGCGAAGCTGTTTCCTCCCTGCCAGGCAGCAACAAAAGCCGCTGTCCTCCAGGCAGCAGAGGCTCATCCCGCAAAGGCACTGGGCACCGTCCGGCGCCACCTGGGATTTGAGGAGAATCCCAGGAGGACCCTCGGGCCTCTTCCTTTCCACAGCTTCCCTCTCTCCGTTTTTAGCCGTCATGGCAGCCCCACGGTTTGGCCTGTGCCGCTGCCTGTGTGAACTCCTCAAACGGGCAGTGCACTCAGGGAGAAGCTGGCCAAATGTGCCATTCACCTGCTTTGCTTTTTCTTCCAAGAATTTTTTTCCTAGCCGGGCATGGGAGCATGCGCCTGTAGTTCTAGCTACGTGGAAGGCGACTGCACTCCAGTCTGGGTGACAGCGTGAGAAGACAACTCAAAAAAAAAAAAAAAGAATTTTTTTCCTCTCTCTGTCTGGTCTTGCGACCCAGTGTCTTCAAACTACTGTATTTTACTTTTTTTTGAGTCAGGGTCTCACTCCGCCACCCAGGCTGCAGTGCAGGGGCACGATCACAGCTCACGGAGGCCTCGGCCTCCAGATGATCCTTCTGCCTCAGCCTCTCGAGTAGCCGGGATTGTAGGTGCATGTCACCACACTTGGCTAAACTTTTGACTTTGTAGAGACCAGGTCTTGTTACGTGGCCCCGGCTGGTCTGGAACTCCCGGTTTCAAGCGATCCTCCTGCCTCGGCCTCTCAAAGGGCTGGGATGACAAGCATGCGCCACCCTGCCCAGCTGGTTTTACAGTTTGTTCTTGGTCTACTGGCATTCTTAGCCGGGTCACCGAACCCAGCTGCCTTGCCCCGTCAAGAGCCAGGCCCTGTGACCGGACGGGCTCTTGCTTGTGTCTGTGTCCCCCTCGTCACCAGCCTCCGGGGCAAAGGTGGCCTCCTGCCTCTTGCCAGCAATCACACTGTGCTGGCCCGGACTGCTCATCTGAGGCTCAGTGAGTTCTTGCTCGGGGAATGCCTGCCTGCCTGCCTGAATGAATGAATGAATGAAGTAGGGAGGGAGCGATGCCTGGCTTGGGCCATGCATCCCCTGGAGCCTCCCGAGTAGCTGGAACCACAGGCACGTGCAGCACGTCCAGCTGATTTTTTGATTTATTGTAGGGACGCGGCCTCACCGAGTTGCCCGGGCTGGTCTCGAACCCCTGGGCTCAAGTGCTCCTATCTGGGCCTCCCAGAGTGCCGGGATGACAGGCGTGGGTTGAGCTTGCTGGACGGGGGCAGCTGGGGCGCTTCCCACCCCCAGCGGCAGAGCTGGGCGGAGCTGGAGATGGGGAGGGGCCATCTTGGTGCCGCTGTCCTGTCCCCTCCCCTCCCGCCCCACCCCTTATTCTGTGAGTCACTCAGGACCACCTGTGGCCCCTGGCACGACATGCGATTTCTGCTCCAGTTCCCCCCCAACAGGCCAGACCAGCTTCTTGGGTCTGTGGCAGCAAGACCCTCTCAGCGGTGCCGGGGGCCTCCTGCACCCGCAGTCTCCTCCTAGTCGGCCTCTGGCTGCCCCTGGGGACTTTCTTGCCCCAGACAGATGACAAGCACACAGGAAGCACGGCATTAGCCCCACTGGGAAACTAAAGCAAAGCGGTGGAGGCTGGGCATGGCGGCTCACGCCCGTCATCCCAACACTTTGGGGGGCCGAGGCGGGATGATCGCTTGAGATCAGGAGTTGGCGATCAGTCCGGGCAACATAGTGGGACCTCGTATCTACAAGGAAGTCAAAACAGCTGGGCATGGTGGCGTGAGCCTGTAGTCCCAGCTACTTGGGAGGCTGAGGTGGGAGGCTCGCTTGAGTCCAGGCGGTCAAGGTTGCCATGAGCTGTGATGGTGCCACTACACTCCAGCCTGGGGGACAGAGCAAGACCCCTCCCTCGAGACAATCAGAAAAACGGCCGCGCCATGTGGCTTCCGCCCATATGCTGTTTACCATGGAGCCAGAGGGCAGAGCTCAGAGCATCCATGAAAAAGCGCACACGCCACGTCGTGTGCCATCAGGTGCTCACTTGTGCCTTATGGCTGGGCAGGGGTGAGGACAGGAATGGATTCTCCAGATCGCTGAAGTGGCTCCTCAGACTCAGGGGCGGCCGAGTTCGGGGCGACCTATCCTCCGCAGGGTCACCCGGCCCCTCCCTCTGTGCTGCACAGAGGCCTCAGCCCAGCCACGGAGGCAGCCGGCAGTCTGACCCAGCGAGCGACTGCCCTCTGTCAGAGCTGAAGACCGCAGGCCAGCGGCAGCCACCCTGCCTGGTGGCTGGCACACAGCACCTCCTGACACGCATGTGCTGAGTGGGCAGCCCAGGCCGCAAGACCCTGAGAGGCGCAGCGACCACCCGGTCCAGCTCCCGCGGCCCCAGGCGACCACGGCCCCGCCCCACCCGGGCCACGCAGAGGCGAGGGGTCATCCCAGGGAGAGCCAGAGGCCACCGAGGGCCGCCAGCCAAGAGGAGCAGCTGTTTTCAATGAGCCGCCGGCCCCGGGGCCAGGCTGGGAAATGTTCCTGAGTCAGCAGGACTCGCCCCGCCCTGCTGAGGGGCCAGGCCTGGGGACCGGCGCCCCACCCCGTGTGCCTGCCGGCTGGAGGCCGTGGCCTATGCGTGCCATCCTTCCGGGGCCGGGATCGCCCCCCCCAAGGCCACCAGCATCCGAAGCTCGGGCTTCCCTCCCTCCACCCCGGCGTCCCACACGCTCCTCCTCGCCCACCTCCTCCACCCCAGCCAGGCCAGATCTGGCCCCCGACGGCTTCGAGAGGTGGGCCCCGCGGCACACGGCACGGCTCACCCGGCCGACCCTATGGCACACAGCCCCAGCTGAGCCTCCGGCACCCGCCCCCCCCGGCCCAGCTGACCCGACAGCACACGGCCCTGCCCACCCAGCTCCCCCTGTGGCACACGGCCCTGGCTGGCCACAGAGCACAGCCCCTCGCCAGCCCGCCGGCACCCAGCCCCGGCCGGCCCAGCCGACCCTCCGACACACGGCCCAGCTGCATGGTCCCTCCAGCCCCAGCGGCTCCCGTCCTGCCTGCCCAGAGACGCTTTTCCTGGGGGAGAGTCTCTGGACTGCAGAAAGTGACCTCTTGTGCCGGGGGCAGACCCCACAGCAAACTCTGGCGGGAAGCGGGTGGGAAGTGGGACTCTTGCCCGCCCACTGGGTGCACGAGAAGGGCACCCTCCCCGACGCAAGCAGCAGGGGCAGAGGAGGCAGTGGGGGCCTCTGGAATGCAGCCCCGGCGGTGCAGGCTTGGGTGATGTCGCCCGGCTTGCTGCCTTTCGTCTTAGACCAGGGCGTCCCAGCCTCCTGACGGCCCTTCCCAAGCCACAGCCTGCGGGGGCGGGCTGCAAGGACTGATCCCGCACCTCCACCCACCGGGCATCTCCCCCGGCAGCCCCTCCCCACCAGAGCCACCCAGGGGACGGCGCCCTCAGCCCCTCCCCCCGCCTTGCTCTGTGCCCCCCACGAGATGCTCCCCCCTAACAGCCTTGTGCCCTGCAGCACCCCCCCCCAAAATGCCCCCATGCCGAGCGCCGCCCGCACCTGCAGCGCCCCGCAGCCGGGCCTGACCTCCTAGGCCAGCCCCGCAAAGGCCAGCTCTGCGCCCCAGCGCGGTCTACGACTGCGCCTGCAGCCAAGACAAACAGCCCAGAGCCACTTCCTCCCGGGGGACTTCGCAGATGCGGCTGCGGCAGGAAGCGGCTTCCTGGGCCGGCGGATCCCACCCCCTGGCCTCAGGGAGGGCAGGACGCAGGCAGGGGCCCCGACAGAGCCAGGCCGAGACCCACGGCCAAGCGCCCGCCCTGAGGGTCGCAGCGCCGATGGGGCCCACTGCCCAGCACAGGTCCCCACGGGTCGGCTGAGCCCCCTGGGGGTTACACACGAGGTGTGTGCCTGTCATCCCCCAGGCCACTGCCAGGAGCACCCACCCGCCCAGCACATGTCAGGTCAGGGCTCAGGCCTGGCTGGGCAAGACAGTGGGACCCTAAGCCAAAGACACAGTTCGAAGCTCCCAGCCCCTGAATCCCCAGCCTCGAAGCCCCCAGCAAACTGAGCAGACCTCCTCTGGGCCAAGGGACGCCTGAAAAACTGAATTCCAGCCACGATGAGAAAGGAGGTTGGCCCCTCTTGGTTGAGCCCCTTGTGGAGACACGAAAATAGCGTCACAGGCTGACACAACTCTGTGGCAGGAAGACACCAATTCCATCCTCACTGTGGTGTGCATCACGTGGCGGACAGCAGGCCCCAAAGGAAGGACAGGCACTTCTCCCCAAATACACTTCTCTGACACACTTTGAAGTAGCCAGGTCACGTGGACCTTTGTAGGAAAGTCTTTGCATCTGTGGATCTCTCCTCTCCCAGTCAGCCCTTTCCCCTTCTGGGTCTTCTGGAAAAGACATTTACCATCCGTCCCAGGGGCTGCCGTTCATGAGGCTTCATCACACAATAAGGAACCTTGGTCCCACAACCCTCTTAATTCAGACAGCCCTTGCTACTGATCTCAGGTCTTCAGACAATAGCTTAACTCACCCAACAGTCAACTGAGGGATCCCTAAAACCCACCCAAGACTTGAAAGCCCCAGCCCTTCTGGGCCAAACCAGTACAAACCTGACAGGTATTGACTTACATCCTTACCTGTAAGCTTCTGTCTCCCTAAAATGTATAAAACCAAGCTGTAACCCAGCCACCCGGGGCCATGGCCAATCAGATTTGGCTCAGAATAAACCTCTTTGAGTATTTTACAGAACTCGGCTTTCTGACAAAGGAGATGCCCACTCAAATTTGGGGAAGGCATTTTTTAAAAAATTCAGTTTTGACAAAAGTGGCTTCGGAGGTGTGGGGGAGAGAGTAACCGACAGCTGGAAGGTAAGCAGCGCCCTCCCGACTCACTACAGAGTCCACAGAAATGAAGACAGTCTTCGGGCTTTTCTGAAATCTCCTGCTTTCCATAGTGAACATGTGTACGTTTTCTAAGTGAGAAGCAAACTAGGCTCCCACACCCAGACGGGAAATGGACGTTGCACTGTCATGACTGGCGTGTTGGAAGTTGAGGCTTCGAATGTGAACAGTCTGTTCCGTGTCTGGGTAGCGGTCTCCCAAATTACACTTGGCACAAAGGGGAGGGACTCCGCCGACCAGCGCCAGGCCACCGGAAGGGCCCCCTGGCCTGGGATAGGGACCCAGCAGCACCAGCGTCCCAAAACAAAACTCACCAGGCCTGGACCTCACTGACAGGAGGATGCAGGGAGAAGGCTGGCCAAAGCCGGCTGAGACCAGCTGAAACCCAGATGGCGTGGAAAGCAACCCCTGCTTGCCCTTTTGCTCATGATACGCTAATGATAATACATTACCATGCTGATAGACAGTCCCACCAGTGCCATGACAGTTTGCAACTGCCATGGCAACCTTCAGAAGCTACTCTGTATGATTTTTTTTTTTTTTGAGTCGGAGTCTCACTCTGTCGCCCAGACTGGAGTGCAGTGGCCGCTCCCGGCAACCGCAGCCTCGACCCACTGGGCTCTGGCGATCCTTCCGCCTCAGGCTTCCAAGTAGCCGGAATTACAGGCATGCGCTACCACGCCCGGCTGATTTTTCTGATTTATTGTAGAGATGAGGTCTTGCCGCCCAGGCTGGTCTCGAATCTGTATGATTTTAAAAGGGGAGCGGCCGGGCATGGTGGCTCACACCTATAATCCCAGCAATTTGGGAGGCCGAGGTGCGCGGATTGCCTGAACCCTCGGGTTTGAGACCAGCCTGGACAACTCAGCGAGACCTCATCTCTACAATCAATCAAAAAATTAGCTGTGGCCGGGCTTGGTGGATCAGCCTGTAATGCCAGCACTTTTGGAGGCTGAGGCAAGTGGATTGCCTGAGCCATGGGTTTGAGACCTGCCTGGGCAACTCGGCGAGACCTTGTCTTTACAATAAAAATCAAAAATTAGCCAGGCGTGGCAGCACTTGGACAGCTGAGGCAGAAGGATTGCCAGAGCCCAGCAGGTCGACACCAGGGTGGCTGTGAGTGTGCCGCTGCCCTTCAGTCTGGGTGACAGTGAGACTCCAACTCAAAAAAAGGTGGGGGAGGAGCCTTCCACTCCGGGAACTTCCACTCCGGGAACTCCTCACCCCTTTCCCAGAAGATCCACGAATGTGCCACCTCCCACTTAGCATATCTGATCTTCCTAAAGGCCCCCGGCTGCTGTGCCTGGGGGGCAGCCACTGTCATTGCCAGAGCTTGCTTCCGTTTTCCCGCCGAAACCCTCGCGGGGCCGAGGACTGCCCTGCCTGTGCAGTGGCCATCTTTCTGTTCCTCCGTTACTTTAAAAAACTTACTTTTTGTCTCCTTCTGATGGCTTGTGCTTTGTTTTTTGGGTTTTTTTTTTTTTTAGTCTAAATCTCTCTGTTGTCCAGGCTGGAGGGCAGTGGCACACTCATGGCCAC
>NW_007251184.1:0-16136 GCF_000164805.1 Carlito syrichta | reverse complement strand
CCCAAAGGCGCGGGATGACAGGCTGAGCCACCGAGCCCGGCTAATTTTTTTTTTTTATTGTAGAGATGAGGTCTTGCCAAGTTGTCCAGGCTGGTCTCGGACCCTGGGCTCAGGCCATCCTCTCACCTCTACCTCTCAGAGTGCTGGAATGACAGGCGTGAGCCACCGCGCCCAGCTTTGTGCTTGAATTCTTTCCTGCATGAAGCCAAGAACCCGCTTGGCCTCTCAGGCAGAGCCCTAACTTTGGGGTCGCCAGCCCATATCAGGCCCGCTGAGGACCTGGGCTCTGTCCTGGCCTCTCACACCCTGGCATGAGCCTGGAAAAGTCTGGGCTCACGATAAATGTTTGTCGAATGACAGAATGGATGTGAACTCAGAGATCCTGGAATTCACCCTGTCAAACCTTTAGAGTGTGGGAACAGAAACACAGAAAGCAGAAGTGACCTGTACAGGGGCAGAAAAGCAGCTGGAGCCGTGGCCTTTTGTGAGGCCCCAAACAGTGCAAGGCCCGTGTTTGCTTACAGAGCTGACCCTAGCACTTACTGTCTAATCCTGAGAATGAAACGGGGAGTCAGAGGACCCCAGCACAACAAGCCCGCACCAGCCTGTCCCAGGCAAACCATCTGGTCACCTGCATTGTGGAAAGAGACACAGGTCGTGCTGGGAGCTCACGCTTCCCACACGTGTCAGGGGACCAGGCTCTGGGCTCCCAGTGTTTGCCTGAACCCTCAGGCAACTCTCAGAAGTGGGGAAAATCCCTGTCTCCATTTGATAGATGGGGAATCCAAGGTATTAAATGAGAGACTGAACATCGTGGTGACAGTTACAGGGGAGGCGCCGGGATAGGAGGCTGGGAGGACCGACTCCAGAGCTGACTCCAGGGGTCGTTCATGGTATTTTCAACGGACCACCCACAGGCGAGTTGTGTTTGGCCTTCAGGGTGTGTGAAAGGAAAGTAAGAGATTTCATATGAGAATGTGGATTTCTAGCTTCTGGAAACACAGGAGGTAGGGCCTGCAGGGAGCTGGTCAGGGGAGCCGGGTGGAGCTATGGGCCTGAGAGGGGAGTGGGCTTACCAGCTTGCCACAGTCTCCACCCATCCCTCTTGCACGCCCCCTGCCCCCACACACTGAGGTGGATATACCATCATGCTGCCCCACTGTTTCTCTGAGAGGTCAAATGTTCCTCAGTCTCCCGGTCTCTATTAAGAATGACCAGCGGGCAGCCAGCTGTGGTGACATCCCAGCACTTTGGGAGGCTGAGGCAGGAGGACTGCTTGGTCCCAGGGGTTCGAGACCAACCTGAGAAACATAGCGAAACCCCGTCTATACAAAAAATAAAAGAACTAGCCGGGTGTGGTGGCACATGCCTATAGTCTCAGCTACTCGGGAGGCTGAGGCAGGAGGACCGCCTGAGCCCAGGAGGTCGAGGCTGCAGTAAGCCGTGACCATGCCACTGCACGCCAGCCCGACTCAAGAAACAACCAGCACCAAAAAGGGTGACCAGGGCGTTGTGCCTATTTCAAAGCAAAAAGAAAGCACAAAACCGTGTGTGGCAGGGAGCGTCCCTGTAGCCACAACGGCCACGACACGCCGCACACGAGCTGTGAGTGAATTGTGTCGGGAACACGGCACTGCATGACCGAGTCGTGACACACTTTGCGGTGAGCTTCCGGCCCACTGCCAGCACGCCCCTGGCCTCCCGACACGACGTGTCCAAGGATGACCTGCCTGCGTCTCTCAGGAGGCCGGGAGCGGAATCTCTTCTGCTTGGGAAACCCCTGCCATCGGCAGCCCAAGCGCCGACACGCGCTGGCTTCTGCAGGGACAGGTAGCCCGGCTGTGCTCACGTGCCCGGAGGTGCTGGGGAGGAGGGCTTGGGAGGCAGCCTCAGGAGCGGGACCTGCCCAGGCTCAAATCCCTGCTGGGACCCTGGGACCCTGGGGCGGGCCGCCCCGCTTCTGCGAGCTTCCAAGTGAGGAGGACGCCGAGAAGACCAGCTGCGTGGGTTTCGGGAGGATTGGGAGAGAGAACGCGGACTCTCCTTCTCTGAGCAGAGCCTCTGGTGGGAGCAGGGCAGAGGGCTCGGGGATCTGTCTGCAGGCCGTGCCCGGTGGCTCACGCCTGGCATCCCGGCACCCTGGGCGGTCCAGGTGGGAAGCCTGCTTGAGCCCAGGAGTCGGAGACCAGCCTGGGCAATACTGCAAGACCTCGTCCCTGCACAAAGTTAAAAGTCAGCCGGGGTGGTGAGGCACACACCCGAGGCCCCAGCCGCCCGGTGGCCGAGGCGGGAGGACCCCCGGGGCCCAGGAGGCCGAGGCCGCGGCGAGGCACGACGGCGCCGCTGCGCTCCAGCCGGGCCAGAGGGAGACCCTGGCCCCCCAAAGGCCCAGTTGGTGACTTGCAGCCGAAAGCCTGGGACGAGGGATCTGGAGGCAGGAAGCGAGGGGGGGCTCGGATGGGAGCTGCTCCTCGCAGGAGTTACAGAAAAACAAACCCACAGTCCAGATGCGGAGCCGCCCCCAGGGCCGTCTGTCCCTGCAGCCACCGCATCTTTCTGTCCCCAGGCTCCTGGGCCCTCCTCGGGGCCCCAGAAGGGTCCCGGGGGAGCAGGGCCCTCGGGGAGCGCCAGGCAGAGCAGGTGTGCTCACTCCCAGCTGCGTCCCGGCCCTGTGAACACACTCCAAGGAGGCTGGAAAGGAAAAATGGGGTCACACAGCTGGAAGGGGGTGGAGGCCAGCGCGGCGGCGCCCGCGACCCCGGGCCTCGCAGTCGCGCAGCAGTCTAGCCTGGGCGTCCAGGCTCCAGTTCTGCCATTTACCAGCTAAGTGACCCTCGGCAGCCTGGGCAACACAGCAAGACCCCATCTCCACAAAAAGAAAAAATTAGCGCGTGCCTGTAGTCCCAGCCACGTGGGAGGCTGCGGCAGGAGAATCACCTGGGCCCGGCAGGTCGAGGCTGGGATGGGCTGCGATCATGCCACTGCGCTCCAGCCTGGGCGGCAGAGTGAGACCCTGTCTCTAAAAAAAAGAAAAAAATTCGCCAAGAGTAAATGAAATGAGCCTAGGGGCTCAATCTGCTTTCTGGCCTGAAGACTGAATGCCCAAATGCCCTCCTTTCCTCCCCCGGGTTCCTCCCTTATGGGGTCGTCTCTCCCACCCAGCAGTTCAAGAGCTGAATCTCGCCCCTTCTTCTCCCCAGCACTGGGCATCCAGCAGGCGCTCTACACGTGTGTGTGGCACTGTGCTCAGCTGGGGGAGGTGGAAGGAGAGTGGCCCGTGTCCTGCTGGAAAGCGCCACTGCTCCGTCACACGTGGACGACAAGGAGAGAGGCACGAGGGCAGCCCGCCATGGCGAGCTGGGCCAGGAGGTGGGACTGTGGGTGACGCGTGTCTTGTGGCCATCACGTTTCCAGAGCAAACGGGGGGGAGACGTGGGTCTCAAGACCCTCCGAGGCCGACGGCACCACATGTCCCGCCGCACTGACTCAGCCTAGGGAGCGAGGGCGTCACGCACGTGGCCCGGACAGCCACCAGGGGCCACACACACACCCTGGCCCCACCCCAGTCACCGACCTCAGGGGGCACGAGACCACGGCAGGCCTGCAAGCACCCGCGGCACCGCTGCTTGCCCAGCCCCCGTCTCGCCCCACTGTCCCCATATCCAGGGTTGCAAAAGAAGGCGACCGCGTCCATGGCTGCCGCGCCCCTCCTTCTCACCTCGCTGCACCTGAGCGGAGGCGCCTGGGCACCACAGCTCACCCCGTCATCCCAGTCTTCAGGAGGCGGGGTCGGAGGGCCACTTGAGCCCAGGGGCTCGAGACTGGCCTGGGTAACGTAGCAAGACCCTGTCTCCACGAAAAAACCAAAGGGTTAGCCAGGTGTGGTGGTGCGTGCCTGGGGGCCCAGGGACTTGGGGGGCACGAGCCACTGCCCCTGGCCAGAAGTCAACTTATAGAAGAGCATTTAGCCACAGACAAAAGCTCGCGTTCTGTTGCTGGCTTTTGTTTGTTTGTTTTCTTTTTTTGAGTCGGAGTCTCCTTCTGTTGCCCAGGCTGGAGAGCAGAGGCATGCTCACAGCCACACCAGCATCCACCTGCTGAGCTCAGGTGAGTTTTCCACCTCAGCCTTCCTCGTAGCCCGAACTACCAGTGCACGATACCATGCCCAGCTAGTTGTTGATTTATTGTAGAGATGAAGTCTCACCAAGTTCTCCATGCTGGTCTCAAACCCCTGGGCTCAGGCAGTCCTCTCACCTCGGCCTCCCCAAGTGCTGGAATGCCAGGCGTGAGCCGCCGTGCCCAGCCGCTATTGCCGGCTTTTTAAAAGGCCTCATGGAACATGTAGGATGGCCTCACTTTCATTTCTGAGTAAATCCAGCGATGCCTGGAAAGGCGCTGTGGCATTCCTGGTCTTGGGGAGCTGTTTCAGAATGCAGATGCCCAGGCCCTGCTGACTCGGAATCTTGGGTGAGGGACAGTCTGGACTCACGCCCAAGGGCCACTAGCATTGTCATCGACTTATGAGGCAGTGAGGATTTTCATTTTCTTCTCTTTGTGTTTTCTACAATGGATGCGTTTGGGCCAGGCATAGCGGCTCATGCCTATCATCCGAGCATTTTGGGAGGACAAGGCAGGAGGATCGCTTGAGCCCAGGAGTTCGAGACCAGCCTGGGCAACACAAGGAGATCTCATCTTTATGACAAACAAAGATGGTGGTGCAGGCCTGTAGTCTCAGTGACTGGGAGGCTGAGGTGGGAGGACTGCCTGAGCCCAGGAGACAGGCTGCAGTGATGATCCTGACACTGCCCACTGGCCTGGGCAACAGAGTAAGGTCCTGACTCAACAAAACAAAACCAAACAAAACAACCCAGCATTTGGTAGAGCATCATCCAGAGTATGTCCTTCCCCCCCGGCCCCGCTTGGGAAACGGCACAGAGGGGTCTCTGTGTTGCTGTGCCGGCGCTCTGGCCTGGGCAGCAGGGCGAGACCCAGACTCAGAGCAAAGAAATCAACGTGTCAGGAAAAAGAGGCAGAGGGTGTGTGACGCGTCGCACCTGTGCTTCGTGTCAAACATAACCCTCAGCCCACGTGTGCAGTGTCCACACCATGCACATCGAGGAAGGGCTCGTGAAGGGGGCCAAAGAGGCGCACCCACAAGAGCCCACCAACGGGAGGGACTGCCCCCCGGCCAGGCCCCATGGAGCACACGTTCCTGTCCCAGAGGCTGGGTCCGGGCAGCACATCATGCGGCTGCCGGTGGGCCGCCTTCCCGGCCCCATCAGGCGCGCTCTCCATCTTCAGGTCGCAGCAACGTGTCCAGGGTGCCAGGACGTACACAGCGGTGCTCACAACAGTCAGCGTGAGAAATGACCTGAGGCTGGCACGGTGGCGCACCCCTGTCATCTCAGCATTTCTGGAAGCACCCGTCGTTACCACTGCATCACATTCGTTTGACTTCAGTGTGCACGTGTGTGCGTGTGCTTGGTGAAGCTTGACAAGTGAGTGGTAAGCCAGAGGCAGTGGCTCAGGCCTGTAATCCCAGAGCTTTGGAGGCCAAGGTGGGAGGGGCACTTGAGGCCAGGAGCTCAAGACCAGCCTGGCAACGTACTGAGACCCCCCCCACGAACAACACTTAAAATGACCTGAGCGTCCAGCAGGGGTAAGTCCTGGGCACACACACCACGGGGCCCTCTGCACACAGCGCAGGTGCTGAGGGGACACACATGGACGTGCTGTCTGACGAAGGAGCCTCACGACAGAGACCCCTCGGTGCAGTTGCACACAGGGAGGAAGGCGACACTCGGGACAATACTCTCCAGAATGTTAAGTTTTTTGTTTTGGTTTTTTTTGAGTTGGAGTCTCACTCTGTCGCCCAGACTGGAGTGCAGCGGCCGCTCCCGGCCACCGCAGCCTCGCCTGCTGGGCTCCGGCAATCCTTCCGCCTCAGCCTTCAAAGTAGCTGGAGCTACAGGCGCGCGCTACCACGGCCGGCTCATTTTTGATTTATTGTAGAGATGAGGTCTCGCAAAGTTGCCCAGGCGGGTCTCGAACCTGCGGGCTCAGGCAATCTGCTCACCTCAGCCTCCCAAGGCGCAGGATTACAGGCTGAGCCACCGAGCCTGGCTGAATGTTAAGTTTTTGTTTGTTTTTTTGAGTCAGGATCTCACTGTTGCTCAGGCTGGAGTCCAGTGGCATGATCATGGCAGCCTCTGTTTCCCAGCTCAGGCGATCCTCCCACCTCAGCCTCCCAATCACTGAGACTCCAGGCATGAACCACCGTCTTTATTTTTTGTAAAGATGCGATCTCCTTGTGTTGCCCAGGCTGGTCTTGAACTCCCGGGCTCAAGCAATCCTCCTCCCTCGGCCTCCCAAAGTGCTGGGATGAGGGGTGTGAGCCACCATGCCTGGTTCTATTACTTCAATTACAAACTCCCAATTGGGATGCTGTGTTGAGCATCTTGCCACCTCAGTCACTGTAGGCACAATGGTGAGAGGCGAAGGGACAGTTTCAAAAGATCGCTAGTGAGTGCCACCATTTCCCATGGGTCACTTGACACTGGGATTTCCCTCTTGGTGAACACGGCTCGCATCTTTCATATCCTTCTCTGTTTCCATCTTAGGTGCCTTAACTATTGCAGGTTCCTGTGTTTTTCTCATCATTTTACGTGAGCCGGGTGCCATGTTCATGGCAGATACCTCTTCCCTGGGGGTTGTCCTTTTACAAGTCTACTTGGGAACTTCCCTCGTCACCGAGGATACTCTTCTACTGAGGGTAACCTGTCTGCTGACTGCAAATCGCATGGATCCGCCTTGCTGATTTCCTGGTATTTTATACAGATGGGGTCATATGGTAAGAGCTGGCATTTGCCCAATATCCAGAGGGTGCCAAAAAAAGGAGACACATTTTACGAAAGTAAAAAAACCATACTGAAGATATAATACTCAACAGATCTTGATAACAAAAGATGAATCTGCTGGGCGCGGTGGCCTGTCATCCCAGCACTTTGAGAGGCAGAGGCGAGAGAACTGCCTGAGCTCAGGGGTTTGAGACCAGCCTGGGCAACTTGGCGAGATCTCGTCTCTACTATAAATAAAAAAATTAGCTGGGCGTGGTGGTGTGCGCCTGTAGTCTCAGCTACTTGGAAGGCTGAAGCGGAAGGATCGCCAGAGCCCAGCAGGTCGAGGCTGCGGTGGCTGGGAGCAGCACCTGCACTCTAGCCTGGTGACAGAGTGAGACTGCGACTTAAAAAAAAAGAAAAAAATGAGTCCAAGTCACATCTGATGTCTAAAATTCCAGGAGGTGGTCAGAGCGGCTCCCATCAGCATCCAGACACTTCTGAGGACAGCGAACACCTCTTAAAATGTGTGCATTTTGGGGCACGCCTGGGATGTGTAAGAGTCACCCACAGTGCTGCATGTCGCTGGAGATCGGTCACCGTCATTACTGTCAAGCAGTCAATTGTGTGACGTTGCCACCATTCATCCCAACACACCGATGGTCGTTTGGGGCTAGTTTTTAGCTATTATGGCCAGCACCACAAGGAACAACTTGGCTTCTTTTAAGGATATCAGCTGCGCATGGTGGCGCATGTCCGTCATCCCAGCGCTTTGGGAGGCGGGAGCAAGAGGACTGCCTGAGCCCAGGGGTTCCAGACCAGTCCGGGCAACTTGGCCAGCCCTTGTCTCTATAGTAAATCATGGTGGCGTGCATCTGTGGTTCCAGCAGCTTGGAAGGCTGAGGCAGAAGGACCGCCTGAGCCCAGCAGGTCGGGCTGTGGTGGCCATGAGCGTACCGCTGCACTCCAGCCCGGATGACAGAGGGAGACCCTGACCAAAAAAAAAGTGTAGCCTACGGTCCTTCCTAAGTACAAAGTGGAAAAGGTAGAAACGGGGTCCTGCCATGCTGTCCAGGCTGGTCTCGAACTCTGGGCTCAAGTCACCCTCCTGCCTCGGCCGCCCAAAGTGTTGGAATTACAGGCGTGAGCCACCGCACCCAGCCAAAAAATACCTTTTCTGGGGAGAGCGCTGGTGGACACCTACTGAGCTGAGTGACGACAGTCAGTGTCACGAGCAAAGGACGACACTGGCATTAGAGTGTTGGGACAGGAAGGACACAGCAGGGCCCGTGTGGGTCCCTCTCCAAGACTGCTCACCACGAGACCAGTGGCGACTCAACCACGGGGCACATTTAGCTTGTGGGAGGCTTTGCACAACCACTGGCCCAGCCTCCCCAGATGTGCGACACCAGGGCGGACACGGAGGCCGTGCCACAGCTCCAGGTGGAGGTGGACGCAGACGCGGCGTGCCGCTGAATCCTGGACGTCAGTGTGTCCCTGAGGCCGCGCCTGGACCACTGGGGAGACGCGACACAGACTGCACGTCAGGGGAACACGGTGCCCGCCACGCTTTCTGGGCATGACTGTCGCGTGGGGGCTATGCCGGAGATGGCCTCAGCTTTCTGTCGACACCTGGGGAAGTATCTGGGTGTGGAGTGTCACGTCCTCAACTCTGATTCACTTATACATAAGAGGGTCGTGCTCAAGAGAGCCTCTCGCTTCAGCCTCCTGAGTAGCGGGACTACAGGTCCGTGCCACAACCGTGTCCAGTTAAATTTCTTTAACTCCTGGTCTCAAGGGATCCTCCCACCTTGGCCTTTCAAAGCACTGGGGTCACAGGCAGGAGGCATTGTGCTTGCCTACAACTCTTTTTGTTTTGAGTTGGAGTCTTATTCTGCCATCCAGGCTGGAGTGCAGTGGCACACTCATGATCACTGCAGCCTCGACCTGCTGGGCTCCGGCGATCCTTCCGCCTCAGCCTTTCAAGTAGCTGGAACTACAGATGCATGCCACCACGCCCAGCGAGTTTTTGTGATTTATTGTAGGGACAAGGTCTCACCAAGTTGCCAGGCTGGTCTTGAACCCGCGGGCTCAGGCAATCCACTCGCCTCGGTCTCCCAAAGTGCTGGGATGACAGGCTGAGCCACTAGCCTGCAGCCTACCCTTCGACTAACTTTTAAAGCTTCACCAAACTACACACACACAGTGAGGCTAAGCAAATGTGACAAAACGTAAACACTTGGTGCTTCTGGGTGAAGAGTGCACGGGTGCTCACAGGACTGCTTTTTTTCAACCTTCCCAGTGGTCTGAGGATGAGCATCGCAGCGGATTGCCCTCTGGCCAGAGTTCCTCCCACGCTCAACGCAGGGGTCTCACAGTCACCCATCTGCTGCCCACCGCCGGGGTCCCCTCACTCACACAGGTGCTGCATTTCACTGTATGCCTACTCCATAACTGATCTATCTTACCACGTGCATTTCTGGCTTTGTTTACACTATTCTCTTTTTTTTTTGCATCAGTCTCACTCTGTCTCCCAGCCTGGAGTGCAGGGGCAGGCTCACGGCAGCCTCCATCTGCTGGGCTCAGGCAGTCCTTCTGCCTCAGCCTTCCAAGTAGCCGGAACTACAGGCGGGCGCCACCATGCCCAGCTAATTTTTGGATGTATTGTAGAGATGAGGTCTCGCCAAGTTGCCTAGGCTGGTCTCGAACCCCTGGTCTCAGGCAATCCTCTCACCTCGGCCTCCCAAAGTGCTGGGATGACAGGCTTGGGTCACCACACCCGATCTGTTTTCACTCTTCCAGACGGCCCTCTGCAACCCACCAGTGCGTCCCCAAGTGCACATCCTTCAGAGAGGAGGCTGCATACCTCTGGGGCAACACCAGAGACTCCTTTCCTGGGCCGAGGCCTGCCGCGAGGCTGCTTCCTGGCGAGCCCGTCCCCCTCGGCCAGCCGGGCCTGACTCGGGGCCGTCCCCAGGCCACCGGACAGTGCTGGCTCCCGGGTGGGGGATTTCAGCACAGGCTACTGCTTCGGTTGCTCTTTAAATGAACTTCAAATTGCACCCAAAAGCCGGTGCCGTGGCTCGCGCTTGTGATCCCAGAGTTTCGGGAGGCTGAGGTGGGAGGACCGCTTGAGGCTGGGAGTCCCAGACCAGCCTGGGCAACACAAGGAGACCCTGTCTCCGGGACAAGAAGTAGTAAATAAATGAATCAAATAAAAATTGCGCCTAAGCTGGGCTCGGTGGCTCAGCCTGTCATCCCGTGCCTTTGGGAGGCTGAGGTGAGGGGATTGCCTGAGCCCGCGGGTTCGAGACCCGCCTGGGCAGCGAGACCTCATCTCTACAATAAATCAAAAAATCAGCCGGGCGTGGTAGCGCACGCCTATAGCTCCAGCTACTCGGAAGGCAGAGGCGGAAGGATCGCCAGAGCCCAGCAGGTCGAGGCTGCAGTGGCTGGGAGCGGCCACTGCACTCCAGTCTGGGCGACAGAGTGAGACTCCAGCTCAAAAAAAAAAAATTGCACCTAAAATATGGAGTCAGTGAACATCTGCATCTATGTTGCTCGTTTTGGGAAACGGTTTCCAGATGCCAGCCGTGGGCAGCGGGCACCACGCCTGGCCTGATCTCCACCGGGCCTCAGCCCCGCTCACTGTGTGGGCATTTTCTCAGCGGCCAGGAAGGAAGAATCAAGACTGTGGCTGATGAAGGCAGGAGCAGGTGGACATTGACAGCCAGACGGGCAGCCTCGCTTCGTGGCTACGAGTGCGGGCACATTCCGTGGTAGGACTGCCTGGCCATCGTGAGAACACATCTTAGAGGTACCAGACACAGAACTGTCCCTCAAGGCTACGCAACTGTGTACCACGCGGCTTCGAACCTGTTTCGCTATTAAAAACAGCACTTCTCTCCGGCTTGGTGATGGCGCCCACAGTCCCAGCTCCTCGGGAGGCTTAGGCTTGAGCCCAGGAGTTGGAGGCTGTGGTGAGCTATGACCATGCCACGGCACTCCAGCCTGGGCGACAGAGCAAGACTCTGTCTCAGAAAAAATAAAAGAAAAAAGCACTTCTATGAACGCTTTTCTCGTTGGGATGAGTGCCTTATAGATTCCCAAAAGCAGGCCAGGTGCGGTGGCTCACACCTATCATCCCAGCACTTCGGGGGGGCCAAGGTGAGAGGACTGCCCCGAGCCCACGGGTTCAACACCAGCCTGGGCAACTTGGTGAGACCTCATTTCTATGATAAATCAAAAAAGTAGCTGGGCGTGGTGGCACCCGCCTGTAGTTGCAGCTGCTTGGAAAGATGAGGCGGAAGGATCGCCTGAGCCCAGCAGGTCAAGGCTGCGGTGGCCGGGAGTGGCAGAGGGAGACTCCAGCTCAAAAAAAAATTCCCAAAAGTGGAGTTGTGAGGTCCAAGGACTTAAGTCCGACAAGCCCAGTTCCCTATACATCATCTGGAAGACTGAATCCAGAACAATGGACCAGTTTGCAGGGCCCTGGTCAGACTCACTGGTTTCCACAGCTCTGCCAAGACTACATTTGCTGTTTTTATGAGTTTAAGTTGCTTAAAAAAGAGGGATTTCTTTCACTTCTATGATCTTGGTGCTTTCTGTGGGGCAGCTTGCAACCCGAATGTCCTCAAGCATCAGCTGCCGACTGACACAAGGCTTCCCAACGGGCGTCCACTGTCCCGGGGACTGGCCAAAGGCCCTTCGCCTGGAGGTGCTTCGGCTGAGTCTGCCGTAGTTCCCATGAGCGTGGGGCCCTCCTGCCAGGATGTGTCCGAGCCGCCGGGCCTGCTGGCTTTCGCTCAGCCCTGCCCAGAAGGGCAGTGAGAGCTCCTCCTGCCTTCCTGCTACCAGGTGGAAGCTCCGAGGAGCACACGTCGTGCGGGCAAGGCTCGGGGCGAGTTGGGAAGGGCCTCCGCGTGAGTGTGAGTCAGACAGGCTCTCAGTGTGAGCTGAGTAGAGCCTGGGTGTGAGCCGGGTGCGGGCCCAGGCACGAGCTGGGTAAGACCTTGGCAGGAGCCAGGAGAGGCCTGGGGCGTGAGCTGGGTAGGGCCTTGGGGCAAGCCAGGACTCCCACAGCCCTGCGGACACGGCTGCCCCCCGCCGGCAAGTCTCTGCCAGGCCGCACCCCATGCCTGTGGGTAACAGCAAGGAGCTCGGTTTGACTTCAAGGGGCAAGACCCGCCCGCCCGCAGACGCCTCCAATTCTCAACCCAGAACCTGACCGTCCTCCCAGCTGCCCTTTGGGACGGAATCTGGCAGAGTGCTGGGACTGGACCGAGGGTGGGGGAACATGGGAGGCGGGAGGCGGGAGGCCTGGCCGCAAACGGCATCACCGAGGTCGGTGAGACAGGGATCTCCCAGCCTCCGAGACGGGGAGCTGTTTTGTGAAACAGACCATCCCAACGACAACTACTGAGCCCTGTTCACAGGAAGGAGGTGGCTATGCAGCCTGTTCCGGAAAGATCTCTAGGAACCTTACAAAAGAGAAGCTATTTTCCAGAAGAGTATAACATATGGTTCTGTTGGGAAAAATAATATCTCTGTATATATGTACATGCATAAAAAATTGGAAGATTAGTGCCTGGTGTGGTGTCTCATATCTGCAATCCTAGCATTTTGGGAGGCCGAGGTGGAAAGACTGCTTGAGGCTGTGAGTTCGAGACCAGCCTGGTCAACACGGGGAGGCCCTGTCTCTACAAACGATTGTTTTAAAAATCAGCCAGGTGTGGTGACACATGCCTATAATCCTAGTCACTTGGGAGGCTGAGGCAGGAGGATCGCTTAAGCCCAGGAGTTAGAGACTGCAGTGAGGTATGACGGCGCCACCGCACTCCAGCCTGGGGGACAGAGGGAGGCTCGGTCTGTCAAAGGGAAAAAAATGGCTGGGAAGATTCCCCAACAAATCAATCCCCGCTGGGCCCTCTGAATCCACGAGTGGAGGCCTGGGGCATGGGGGCCAGGGCACGTCCCGCACATGCTCGTCTCGTGTGTCCGAAGCCCTCCCGCCAGGTGTGCACTCCTGCAGAGGGTCCCGAGGTAAGCCCGAGGAGGGCGGTCCGATGCCACCCTGGGGAGCTCAGAGAGCAGGCTGAGGTGGGGTGGGGCGCGCAGGCAGGCAGCGCCCAGCTCTTCAGGGACGCCGGCGGGAAGCTCCCCGTCCTGCCTGAGAGGGCTCCACAGGGGCGCCCGAGGACAAAGAGGAGGCCGCAGAGGCTGGCAGGCGGAGGGCTGGAGGAGCCGGGGGTGCCGAGGGCGGGCATGCTTCTCTCTGAATGTGTGTGTTTAGTTCCTGTTTTTCTTCTGAGTCAGAGTCTCCCTCGGCTGCTCAGGCTGGAGTGTGGTGGCCGCTCACGGCCACCACAGCCTCCACCTGCTGGGCTCGGGATCCTTCCGCCTCAGCCCTCCAAGGAGCTGGAACTGCAGGCGCGCACCACCATGCCTGGTTAATTATTGTGATTTACCATAGAGCCGAGGTTGCGACAGGTTTTCCAGGCTGGTCTCGAACCCCCGGGCTCGGGCAGTCCTCTCGCCTCAGCCTCCCAAAGTGCTGGGATGGCAGGCATGAGTCACCGCACCCGGCCCTCTCTGGATTTACGTTGACTTTCAGGGAAGCAGCTTCCCAAGGCGCTCCAGAGCAGTGGGGGGGGGGCCTGTCCAGCCCCAAGACAGTGGCCATGGGAGGACACCGGCCACAGGGACCCTGCTCTAGCCTCCAATCAGGGCCCTGTGAGAGTCACGTCTGCCTCTCTTTTTCTGAGTTGGAGTCTCACGCCATTGCCCAGGCTGGAGTGCAGTGGCAATGCTCACGGCCACCCCCGTGTTAACCTGCTGGGCTCAGCCATCCTTCTGCTCAGCCTTGCAAGAAGCTGGAACTCATGCTACCATGCCCGGCTAATTTTTTATTTATTGTGGAGACAAGGTCTCGCCATGGTGCTCGGGCTGGTCTCAAACCATGGGCTCAGGTCATCCACTCGCCTCGGCCTCCCAAAGTGGCTGAGCCACCAAGCCCAGCCATGCTTCCCCTTGACAGTCAAAGCGCAGGAACTCACACGGACGAAATTCTCCTGACGCCCACCCGGCAGTTTTACCACTCCGGAGAAGACACCGAGCCAGCCTGAGGTCACAGACCGGTCGTCTACAAGAGGGAGGGGCCCCGAGGGCCCAAGAAGTTGCGACGGCAGGAAGTGGGGGGCTGGTTGCCCAGCCACAGACCCCGAGGGGATCCCTGGGTCTGCCCGCCTGGCTCCCCTCAGCCCATGGCCCAAGGGGCGGCCACCAGGCCCCTCGGCATCCCTCTCAGCATGCCTGGGCCAGAGGGGAGGGAAGGGTGAGCTGGGCAGGGGGGTCATCTGGGAGGGTGCAGCAGAGTGTGCCCGGGAGGAACCACAGCGAGGACTAGCCGGAGCCTAGAGGCCTGGTGTGGCGGTCCTAGCACTACGGGAGGCTGAGGCTGGAGGATCGCTTGAGGCCGGGAGCTGGAGGCTGAACGGCGGCCTGGGTGACAGAGCAAGACCCTGCCTCTCAAAGCAGAAGTTTTAAAAAGCAGCCGCAGTTTCATAGCCACCTTCTAGCCACAAAACCGAACTGGTGTGGGGTGAGCAGAGTGGGCCCACCCGGCAGGGTGGCGGCCCAGGGCTGGGGGCAGGAGAGGACTCCCCCAGGAGTAGGAGGGGACCCGCCACTGGGGCAACCCGATCTGCTTCCTAAGGGGTGGGCGGCCCGGCGGCGCCCGGGCTGCCTTGGCCCCCGCAGCCTTCACCCAGCCCAGCGGAGAAGCCGCCGGGCCAGCAACGCCCGAGGGGCTGTGGTCGTCCACCACCGCCGCTGGTGCCCAACCCAGACCACCGGACCGGAGCAGGGACTGGACTGGAAAACACGCTTCGTGCCTGCTGGGCCCAGGCCCGGGGCTCAGACGAAGGACAGGCACAGCCGGCATCTCTGGACCCTGCACAGGGGCTTGGACCCAGTGAACAAGTGAACGCACAGATGAACAAATGAGCCAGCAACTGCGCAAGTCCCGGACCTCAGGGACTCTGGGGAGCTGGGCTGGGCGCCTGGCATCACTCGCTCACCGGTGCCTCCTCTGAGGTTGCGGGGACACTGAGGCCAGCTGGTCCCTGGCCCGGGCCTGCAGGAGTGCAGGGCTGAGGGCGACAGGGCTGCTCCTGCCAGCCAGCCCTCGGCTGCCTTGAAATCGTCCCAGAGGGCTCAGAGCCTCGGGGACCCCGGGGGCAGAGTCCCAGCCTCCGGGCACCACCCAACCATGCCCCAGGGGACGGGCCACAGCAGGCCTGGCGCCGGCGCGTCCAGGCTCTGCGGCCACGCTCCAGCCTCAGGGTCGTCTTCATACGTTTGAGACAGGGTCTCGCGCTGTCGCCCAGGCTGGAATGGCGGGGTGCGATCACAGCTCACTCTCCAGCCCCTGGGCTCAAGTGGTCCTCCCACCTCAGCCTCCGGAGTCTCCGGACTCCAGATAACCCACACCGCTACGATAATCTGGCTTTTGGGGAAGACGGGGCTCTGCCATGCTGTCCAGATGCCCTCGGACTCCTGGCCTCGAGCGATCCTCCCGCCTTGGCCTCCCAAAGCGTACAGGCATGGGCCTCTGCGCCCGGCCTCACCTGCATCTCTCTGCCGGAGTACGGCACGGTCTCCCTGGGCATCTCTAAGCTTCTCACCCCCGTGTGCAAAAGTGACGGCGCCTCAGAGTCGCACGCCTGGACAAGCTGCTGCCTGGATGGCCTTCCGGCCCGCACACACGGCGCAGCTCCAGCCGTCACCCTGGAGGTGCAGCCAGGCCCAGGCTCCTTCTCACGCTCAGAGTGACAGGAGCGCCAAGGAGCAGCCGGCCAACGGCCAGGCGCTTCTGAGGCCACCTCCTCTGCCCAGTCACAGCACCGGGTGGGCACCGGCACTCCTGGCTGCGAACAGCGGGGCCAGATGGAGGCCCCTCCCGGGCTCCCTGAGTCCGGCCCAGGCCAGCCGAGGAGAGGGGTCCCAGCACCTGCAGTCGGCCGGGCGCCCCAGGGCTGAGGCCGGTGGGCTGGGGCTGGGGCAGGAAGAAGGCTCGGAACGCCGGGCTCACCAAGCCCAAGAGCAGAGCGTGTCCAGCTGGCGCTGGCAGCAGGTACCTGGCGCCCCTCCCTGTGTCCTGAGAGCAGTGTCCTCCCAGGGGAGGCTTCCCAGGGCCTCCGCCTGCCGCAGACGTGGCCCCGGCTCTCGCCCTCCCTGTTCCCCCGTTCCTCCATGGGGGCTCCCAGGGCCCCCACCACCCACCGGCGGGCCGCCCTGCCG
>NW_007251183.1:42186-42832 GCF_000164805.1 Carlito syrichta | reverse complement strand
CCGCTGCCAGCGCCTGGAGGCAAGGCTGCCGTCCCTGGAGGTGGGGTCCAACTGTTTGGACAGGAAGGCAACTGGTCAGTGAGAAGATCTCACTGGTTGGGCCAGAACCCCGGTTGCCATCCCAGTTCTTTCCTCGGTTGAACGGGAGGAAAGGCTTGCGGAAGCCAGGAAGCATAAGCGGGCTGGGGGGAGGCTAGGAGGATGTCTCACAAGGTCTTGAAGGCGCGGGCTACAGCTGAGGGAGAAGTGAGGGGGCCGGTGGGAGTTTTCTTAGCTGCAGCATATAGTGGTTTAGCAAGTATAGCGAAATTGGGGACCCAATGTTTAAAGAAGCCTACCAGCCCAAGGAACGACAAGATTTTAGCACCTGAGGTGGGAGGTAGGAGTTTCCTGATGGAGGTGGTGTGGTCCACCATGAGGGCCTTGGAGGTGAGGGTCAGGGCCATCCCTAGGTAGGTAACTTGTGGGGTAGAGTTGAGCTTTGGGAGAGGAGACTCTGTATCCCTGCTATGCTAGAAAGTTAAGGAGGGAGGCCGTATTTCGGAGAGAGACTTTCTTGGAGTGGCTGTACAGGAGGAGGTCATCTACATACTGGAGGAGAGTGCTACACCCAGAGTCATAAGAGGACAGGTCCTCGGCCAACGCC
>NW_007251183.1:2108-41658 GCF_000164805.1 Carlito syrichta | reverse complement strand
AGGAACCAGAAGACCCTGGATGAGCAGCTGGTTAACAATAGGCTGGAGGCCCTTGCGATGGGCATGTGAGATAGGAAATTGAGGCCTGGAAGGGAAGCAAGAGGGATCCTTAAGGCGAATGAGAACTGGGGTGTGGTGAGTGGCCACCACAGGAGTGGGGGGAAATGGGGAAATTGGACGAAGGCTCTGGGGAGAAGACAGCACAGGCGAGGGCCAGGAGCGGATTTGGGGGAACTCAGTGTGAGGTGAGGCAGATAGATGCCCCGAGCTTATGCAGAAGGTCTCGTCCCAGCAAAGGGGCTGGGCAGGAGGGGATAACTTAAGAATGAATGGGTGAAGGGACGGCCTTCAAAAAGGCAGGACACTGGACTCGTCTCCAGTAGCTTGGAGGGTACCTCCAAGATGCCCACAACCAAGACCTGAGAAGGATGTAAAGGCCCATGGAAGGAGAGTAAAACAGAATAGGTAGCCCCTGTGTCCACCAAAAGGGAGATGGACTTACCCACTACCCATAGTGTGGCCCTGGGCTTGGCAAGGGTGATTGGGGTGTTTGAGTCCAGGCGGCTTCAGTCATCCAGGAGGCCCAGGAGCTCTGGCAAGGGGCCCATTGGGGGAGCTGGCCCTTTGCGAAACTCTGTCGCCGGGGGATGGTTCTCCCCCAGGGGGCACTCAAACTTCCAATGTCCCTTTTGTCTGCAGACCGGGCAAGGTTGAGTCGGTGGCCTGGGGTTGGGGCATTGCTTTGCCCAGTGGCCTTCCTGGCCACACCTGAAGCAGGCTCCCGGAGGTGTTTCGGTTTCAGACTGTTTCCTGAGACGGGGGCTCTGAGGCCCCTGTTGTGCTGGTTGCAGGGCAGCAACTAGGGCTTGAGTTTGAAGGGCCACTTTCTGTTTTAGCCTCTGGGCCCGTACGGCCTTGGTTTCCTCCTCTCGGGCATTATAAACTTTAAAGGTCATATTCACCAGGTCTCAGAGTGGAGTCTGGGGGCCCTCCTCTGCCTTTTTAAGCTTGTGCCAGATGTCTGGAGTGGACTAGGTGATAAAGTGGGTAGCTAAGACTGTGGACCCCCGGCGGTGAGGAAGGGTCCAAACAAGTGTGAAAGGTAAGAGCCTCTGTTACTGATTAAGGAAAGAGGCTGAGTTTTTGTTAGGCTCCTGTGTGATCTCTCTCAGTTTGTCATAGTTAACGACTTTTTGAGCCGCCTTTTCCATCCCTGCAATAAGGCAGCAGACCATCTGATCCCTTCTAGTCCTCCCTGTGGCACCATCCTGATAGTTCCATTGTGGGTCCTCGGCAGGCACCGCCGCGGCCCTGACCAGCAAAGAATGGTCGGAGTTATATACCTGATCAGCATAGTCCCGAGCTGCTGAGGTGACCCAATCGTGCACCTCGGGAGTGAGGGCGGAGGTTAAAATCACGTGGAGGTCGTGACACATGAGCTCGTATGCCTGAGTAAGGTATCGAAACTCTTTGGTGTAGGCAGTCAGGTTGGCAGAGTAGGAGCCTAGGTGCTTTTCAATCTGGGACAGGTCCCCCAGGGAGAAGAGAACATGTACCCAAACCAGTCCCTCAGCACCTGTCACCTCCTGAAGAGGGGCCAGTAACTGGGCCCAGGACCTGGTAACCAGAGGGCTGGTCCAGTTAGAGGGTGGTGTAGGATTGTAAGATGGCGGCGGGGTGAGAGTAGGGAATGAGGTGGAAGGAGGGCAAGATGGCAGTGATGACAGAAGAGGAGGGTACAGCTTGTGGGTGGCTGGCGCAGAGCCAGAAACAGAGGAGTCAGGTGTGACGTCAACAGGACTGGAGGGGGGAGGTGGTGCCTCCGTGGCAGTAGGGATGAAAGTGGATGGGGGAGGGGAGCCAACCGAATCTGGAACGACTGGAGTTGAGGACAAAGGAATTAGAGATGGTGGGCTGGGGGAAGAGCTGGATATAGGAGGGGCAAGATGGGAGGTAAGGCAGGAGCAGACACCAGAGGGGCCTGAGTGGAGGAGGTCTGGGCACAGGATGTCAGATAAGGAGGAGGTTGAGAAAGAGCAGACATTTGAGAAGAGGTGGATGGGAGGGGAGGAGAAGGAGGAGTAGGAGCTGGAGGGGGAAGGCCAAGGTCCTCTGGAGGATCTGTAAAGGAAGATTCCGGTGCCGGGAGAGGCTGATAGCCCCTATCAGGGGATTTGGCCAGGAGGACCTGGGCCGAGGAACATTTGATGCAGAGGTCTGGGTGGGAGCACAATGCCAAAAGGCCTAGATATGGGGACCTCGGACCATTTCCCAGTCTGATGACAATAATTACTGAGATCAGTGAGGAGGCCGAAATTGAAAGTTCCCTTGGGGGGCCAGCAAGACTGATTGTCCAGAGGATATTGGGGCCAGGCCCGGGAGGAAAGGAAGATTAGCTTCCATTTACGGATATCCTTGGACAACCCCGGAGTAGCCAGATTAGATATGAGACACCACAAGGGGGTCTGAGCCTCAGTTTTAGAAGGCTGGTTTTCCATGGCTGCAACCTCCATTCCCGGGTCCCTAAACAAGTGAGCTCAGCGTCCCAGACCCACTCAGAATAGGGACAGAAAGGAAGATATGCTTCCTTTATAGGGTTGGAGATCCGGAGATAGGGACATCTCCACTACACTGGAGCCAAAGGCACCGTGCCAGAGGGGTGAGCCCAGATGCAGCTGTGATTTCGGACTGGGCACCCCGGAGAGGAGAAGTCAGGGAAAGTGAGGGACTCACCGCGTTGTCTGAGGTCCTGGGGCCAGGTCCTGTTCCCAAGAGAGGTCCCAGATTGGGAGAGGAGGGGGGAGCCCACTGGGGCCCTGCACCATCCTCCCGGGTTTTGGCACCAAATGTAAGGTAAATGAAACCAGACCAGGTGAAACGGCAACAAAGGAGCCAAGAAAAATTTATTAGCACAATCCTGGGCGAGGTTCACCGGTTCATGTAGCTGTGGGCCAGAGAAGTTGCGCCCAGCAAGATGGGCGATGGGTTTCTAAAGGGCACACTGAGAAAGCTGTGAGGGGGTTGGGAAGAACAATCGCTGGTTGGGACAGCTGTCACGTCTGCTGGCAATTGGCTGAACGGGGTTGCTAGAGTTGCTAACAGGTACTGGCTGGCTTTGCAGCTGGAGTCTTAGTTCCAGTTACTCATTTTTTGCTGGCTCACTCTCACCCATTGTTCTCCTGGTCTGGGTTGGAGCCATCTTGTCAAGGCCCGCCCTGCCCTCTGGTACCTCCGGCCTTACACATTCAACGTGTTTATTTTAGATCTGCAAGCACTTAGATGCTGACTTAGAAGACAGACATGCAAAAAATAAAATAAGCTATTTTAAGTTTTTTTCTTAATTTTCTTTTAGTACCTTTATGGTTTTCTTTTGTTTCTGGCTTAATTCTCCAGCTTTCTGGAGATTTAAGGTGTGGGGTAGGAATTCAACTTTGCCTTTCTTCAGGTGACTCATCTTTTTTTGCTGGGGACCATTTGTTCTCTTTGTGGCTAACTAAACAGTTCATTTGAATCTTATTTTTATACTTGAGAATATTCTCAAACCATGTGTTCTGCCTCCTCAAAGTATGATGCAACATCAGTTCCCCAGCCTCTTTTGTGGTTAGGATGAAGGCATATGACCTAGGCTTCATCAGCCAGACATGTGCTCATTGGTTCTTTAATATATTTTTTTCTGTTAAAGCTATCTCAATTTTAACTGGGTGTGGTGGCTTACACCTGTAATCCCAGCACTCTGGGAGGCTGAGATGGGAGGATTGCTTGAGCCTAGGCATTCAAAACCAGCCTGAGAAACACAGTGAGGCCTGTCTCTACAAAAAATCAAAAAATTAGCCAGAAGTGGTAGCACATGCCTGTAGTCCCAGCTACTAAGGAGACTGAGATGGGAGGCTCACTTGAGTCCAAGAGGTCAAGGCTGCAGTGAGCTGGGATCACGCCACTGCACTCCAACCTGGGTGACACCCTGACTTAAGATAAAAATCTCAATTTTATTCTATAATTACAAATTCTATTCATATTAATGCATGTGCTGATTCCATTTATTAAATAAATTATCTTTTCCTCCACCAATATGAATTGCATTTTTTGTGGGCTTCTGCTTCAGGGAAGGTGGAGTATCAAGGACTAGATTTACCTCCTTGCCTGAAAAAAACAAAAACAAAAAACAGACAAAACTATATGAAACAACGGGTTTCAAACATGACACTGAGTGGTGCAGGACAGCAATCCCTAAGAAAGGAGAAACAAATAAAGTGAGCCCTATGGTTATCCAGTTTACTTTTTTTTTTTTTTTTTTTTTTGGTATCCCTTCCCCAAATCCTGATTTCCACCATGGGGAAGTTCATTTTCTCAAGTTTTCAGGTCATGGTACAGGGAGCAGAGATGCAGGCAGAACCTGGAAGTCTCTCTGAGTTGAACAAATTTGGGAGATTGGGAAACCCAAGATCCCAGAGTTCACAGGCAGAGTAGCAGAGAGGAAAGAGCCACACAAAGAGAAAGTTCTAGATTCTGTAAAAGGTTCACCTTGAGTCATCAGCTACATACTGATCAGAGCACACAAGTAAGTAAACTACTCAAATCTAGGGAAAATAGTTGTCTCAATGGAATGCAATCACCAGAGCTCACAGAAGCCCAGGAATAGTTGTACCAGCAGAGTAAAAACATCATAATTCATGGGGCATTGGGTAGCGTCCTTTATAGGGCAAAATAAGCCTCAGATGAATTGCCTCAATAGTGTGGTAAAATTAGCTCTTTTGTAAGAGCTGCTTTCCCACTTAATGAAGATCAAAAGGAAGTCTATAAAACTATTTTTAGGCAATTTAACTGTATCTCATAACCAAAAACTCAGTAATATTTGAAGGAAGACAAAAATACTCAGAAACTAGTGGAGTAAAATTCACAATATCTGGCATTTGATCAAAAATTACCAGACACACTACCCATCATGTGGAGGGAAAAACCAATCAATAGAAATAGACCCATAGATGTCATAGAGGATAGAATTAGTAGATAAGAGAATTAAAACAATGATTGTAAATATATGCCATATGATCAGCACAGGCAGAGGAAACCATGAGCACGTGAAGGAAACACAAGGGAAATACACAAAGACCCAAACTGTACTTCTAGAGATGATAAAAACCAATGACTAAAATGAAAAAAAAGAAAGAAAGAAAACCACCATGGAAGAGATTAGGAGCAGGTTAGACATTGGAGAAGAAAAAAAAATTAGGAAACTTGAAGATATAGCAATAAAAATCATCCAAATTAAAACACATGGGGTAAAAAGACAGAAAATTGATTTACTAGAGTATTAGAGAGCTGTGGGAAAACTTCAAATGTTCTAATATATGTCAATAAAAGTATCAAAAGGAGATGGGGGGAAGCAAAAAATATTTGACGAACCTCAAATTTGCCAAATTACTTGACAATATAAATTTCTGATCCAAGAAGGTCAACAATTTCAAGCATAAGAACACGAATAAAATTATCTCATGGCATAATATAATCAAATTGCTTATACTTACCAGCACACCTACACATCAAGAAATGTTTTATTTTATTTTATGTTATTTTAAATATGTGGTGTACAATTCAGGGTTAGGTACATAAGTGGTCATCATACAGGTGAAGTTTGGGCCTCTCATTGGTACCCACTTCACCTGGTTTGGAATCAAGTACTGTTATTAATATCGTGTGCCCCCCCCAGGAGTGATTCACTACTGCCAATCTCTTTCATGTAGTATTATGATAAATGTTTAGGATCCACTTATGAGTGAGGACATGTAGTACTCAGTTCTTTGTTTCTTTGATAGATCACTCAGTATTATAGACTCTAAATCCATCCAAGTTGCCGTGAAATTCATAATCTTGTTCTTTTTATGGCTGTATAATATTCCATTGTGTGTATGTACCACATTTTTTTATCCAGTCCACTTTCAGTGGGCAGCATAATTGGTTCCATGTTTTTGCTATTGTGAATAGTGCTGGAATAAACATGTGTGCACAGGTATCTTTTTTTGTAGAATGATTTGAGTTCCTCTGGGTATATTCCCAGAAGAGGGATTGCTGGGTCATATAGGAGGTCCAGTTTTAGATCTTTTAGAAATCACCATACTGTTTTCTACAGAGGTTGTACTACTTTACTCCTGCCAATAGTGTAGAAGTGTTCCCTTTTCTCTGCATCCTCTCCAGCATCTGCTATTTTTTGAGTTATTGATGATGGCCATCCTGACTGGATTTAGGTAGTATCTCAATGTGGTTTTGATTTGCATTTCTTTGATGATTAGTGAGCCTGAGCATTTTTCCACGTATCTGTTGACTGTTCAATGACATCTTCTTTTGAGAAGTGTCGATTCATATATTTTGCCCACTTTTTAATGGGGCTGTATGTTTTTTTCCTTCTGGCACATTTGAGTTCCTTGTAGATCCTGGATCTTAGACCTTTGTCAGATATAAAATTGGCAAATAGTTTTTCCCATTCTTGGGTTGTCTCCCCACTCTCTAATGGTTTCTTTTGCTTTACAGAAACTTTTCAGTTTGATGAGGTCCCACTCGTCAACCCTATCTCTTATCCATGGGCTATTGGGTTTTTGTTCAGGAATTGGTTGCCTATTCCAATTTCTGTAAGGTTGTCTCCTGTGTTTTCTAAGATTCTTATAGTTTGAGGTTTTGCATCTAGGTCTTTGATCCATTTAGAGTTGATTTTTGTATATGGTGATAGGTAGGGATCCTGTTTCATTATTCTGCATGTGATCAGCCAGTTTTTCCAGCACCATTTACTGAATAGATCCTCCTGTCCCCAGTGGTTTTTGGTGGAGACTTTGTCAAAGATGAGTTGGTTGAGAAATTGAGGTTTTGCTTCTAGAATCTCTATCCTGTTCCATTGGTCTATATGCCTGTTCTTGTACCAATACCAGGCTGTTTTGATTATTGTAGCCTTATAATAAAGTTTAAAGCCTGGAAGTGTGACACCTCCTGCTTTGTTTTTTTGTTTTGTTTTATTTTATTTTATTTTATTTTTGCTGAGGATTGTTTTGACTATTTGTGGTTGTTTATGTTTCCATGTGAACATCTGTATTGTCATTTCCAGGTCTGAGAAGAATGAGTTTGGTAATTTAAAGGGTATTGCATTGAATACGTAGATTTCCTTGAGTAGGATAGACATTTTACAATATTGATTCTTCCAATCCATGAGCATGAAATATTTTTTCATTTGTTTGTGTCTTCTTTGATTTATTTGAGCAGTGTTTTGTAGTTTTCATTGTAAAGGTCTTTCACTTCTCTCGTTAGGAAGATGCCAAGGTATTTCAATTTTTTTGTGGCTATTGTGAAAGGGATTGTGCCTTTTATTTGGTTCTCTGCCTGTTTGGTGCTGGTGTATAAAAATTTGACTGTCTTTTGCACATTGATTTTGTACCCTGAGGCTTTGCGAAAGTCCTTTATCAGTGCAAGGAGATTTTTGACAGATTCTCTTGGGTTTTCAAGGTATAGGATCATATCATCAACAAATAGGGATAACTTAACTTCCTCTTTTCCTATTTGGATATTCCTGATTTCCTTTTCTTCTCTGACTGCTCTGGTTAGAACTTCCAACACTATGTTGAACAGGAGGGGTGAGAGTGGGTAGCCTTGTCTTGTTTGAGTTTTCAGAGGAAATGCTTCCAATTTCTCTCTGATTAGCAATATGTTGGCTATGGGTTTATCATAGATGGCTCTTACTATTTTGAGGTATGTTCCCTCTATGTCTAGGTGTTCAAGGGTTTTTTTTTTATCAAGAAGGTATGATTTTGTCAAAAGCTTTATCTGCATCTGATATGATTGTGTGGTTCTTGTTTTTACATCTGTTGATGTATTGAATAACATTTATGGTCTTGCAACTAGCTCTGCATCCCAGGGATGAAGGCTACTTGGTCATGGTGATTGATATTTGAGATGTATTCTTGGATCTGATTTTTTAGAATCTTGTTGAGAATTTTTGTATCTATGTTAATTAGGGATATTAGTCTGTACTTTTTTTGTTGTTGGATCTTTACCTGGGTTTAGGTATCAGCATGTTAGCTTCATGAAATGATTTGGGAAGAGTTCCATCTTTCTCAATTGCCTGGAATACTTTCAACAGGATTGGTATCAATTCCCCCCTTGTATGTTTTGTAGAATTTCACTGGAAAGCCATCTGGTCCCAGGCTATTGTTTGGAGAAAGTTTTCTTATGATGGAGTCAATTTCCTGGGTTGTTACTGGTCTATTTAGGGTCTCAATTTCTTCTTGTTTCAATCTTGGGAGATTGTGTGATGTCTGAAAGTCTTCCATTTTATTTAGGTTTTCAAGTTTGTTTCCATACAGGCGTGCATAGTAATTTCTAGTAATCTTTTGTATTTCTTTTGGGTCAGTTGTAACTTGATCATTTGTATTTCTGATTGTATTTGGGCTTTCTCTTTGTCAGTCTGGCTAGGGGACCATCAACCTTGTTTATCCTTTCAAAGAACCAGCTTTTTGTTTTGTTGAGTTTTTCTATGGTTTTTTGTCTTCTATGTCCTGTATTTGGACTTTACTTTGGTGATCTAGATTCTACTGCTGAAGTTAGGGTTTTGGCAGACTTACCTTTACAACTCCCTTAGGTACTTGGTTAGGCTGTTAACTTGTGATCTTTCTATTTTCTTGATGGGTGTGTATAGAGCTATACATTCCCCTCTTGGTACTGTTTTCATGGCATCCCAGAGGTTTTGGTAGGGTGTTATTATTTCCAATAATCTTTTAATTTCTGTTTTGATTTCCTTGTTGACCCAGGAGTTCTTCAACATAATGCTCTTTAGTGTCCATGTCTTTGTATGTTTTGGGGGGGATCTTGTTGGTAGGGATATTTATTTTTTTCCACTGTGGTCTGAGAAGGTGCATGGGAGTATTTTGGTCTTATGAAATTTGTTTATGCTTGATTTATGACCGAGGATGTGGTCAATCATGGAGTATATTCCAGGTGGTGATGAGTAGAATGGATAGTCTGTGGTTGTTGGATGGAGTGTTCTGTAGTTATCTATTAAGTCCATTTGGCCAAGTGTCAGGTTGAGGTTCTGGATCTTCTTGTTGATTTTTTGCCTTGATGATCTGTCTTAGGGTTGTTAGTGGGGTATTTAAGTCTACAGTTATGATAGTGTTAGAATCAATGTCATTTTTTAGTTTAATTATTAGTTGCTTTATAAAAATAAATTCTGGTGCACCGTTTTGGATACATTTATGTTTAGGATGTATATTTCTTATTGATGAATTGAGCCTTTTATCATTATGTAGTGCCCTTCTGTATCTTTTAAATTTTTTGATAGCTTGAAGGCTGTTTTGTCTGATATTAAATTGTGACTCCTTCCTTTTTTTGCTTTCTGTTCACCTGAAAGTTTATTCTTCATCCTCTAACTTTAAGTCTGTGGGTGTCCTTTACCATGAGATGTGTTTTCTGGAGGCAGCATATTGTTGGGTTGTGCTCTTTTACCAGTTTGCCATTCTGTCTTTTCAGTGGTGCATTTAGTCCATTCATGTTCAGGCTGATTATTGAAATGAGAGAGTTTGCCCTAACACAAGGTTCTTATAAAACTGGTTTGTTTTCTTTCAGCTCTTGTGTTAATATATGCATGTGTTTTCATTTTTGTGGGTGTACTGTGTTGCTTTTGTGTTTGCTTGTGATTTTGTGAAGTGTTTATGACCTTTCTTTTGTTTCTTTTTTTCTTCTGTGCACAGTACCTTTTAAAGCATCTTCTGTTGAACTGGTCTGGAAGCAGCATATTCTCTTAGGTACTGGATGTCTGAGAGGGATTTTAATTATCCATCACTGATGAAGCATAGCTTGACTGGGTAGGAAATTCTTGGTTGAAATTGTTTATCTTTGAGGACACTAAAGAGTGTGTTTCACAGCAATCCCCTTACTGGGAATATACCCAGAGGAACTCAAATTATTCTATAAAATTATTCTATAAAAAAGATACTGGCACATGCATTTTTTATTGCAGCACTCTTCACAAGAGCAAAAACATGGAACCAACCATGCTGCCCATCGAATTTGGACTGGATTTTTTTAAAAAGTGATACATATGCACGATGGAATATTACATGGCCATAAAGAAGGACAAACACATGGACTTCATGGCAGCTTGGATGGATTTAGACTCTACTCAGAAGCAAAGAACAGATTACCATATGTTCTCACTCATAAGTGAGCTCTGAACATTTTCCATAACACTATAAGAAAGGAATTGGCAGTATCAGGATACTGCCAGGGTGGGGGTGGGGACACGACATCAATAAGGGTATCTGATCTCAAATGAGACAAAGTGGGGACCAAAGGGAGGCCCCAAATTTACCTGTACAATGTCCACTTGTATACCTCACCCTGAATTGTACCCCACATCTTTAAAGAAAAATAAAAAAAAGTATTTGAAGAAAAAAAATAAAGATTGGGGTCCAATCCCTACTGGCCAGCATTGTTTCTGCAGATAAGTCTGGAGTGACTCTGATTGGTCTTTCCCTGTAGGTAGTCTAATCTTTTTCCCTTGCTGTCTTTAGAACTTTTCTTTTATATCTACTTTGTGTAGGCAAATGACTATGTGTCTATGGGTTGGTCTTCTCATAAAATGTCTTACAAGGGTTCTCTGAATCTCTTGTATTTGTATAGTCACCTTTCTGACCAGGTGAGGAAAGTTTTCTTGAATGAACTCATGGAATGTTTGTTCCAAGGTGTTTTCCATTTCACTTTCTACTTCAAGTACACCAGTCAGACATAGGTTTGGTTTCTTGATAAAATTGCACATCTCTTGGAGAGTTCCTTCTTTCATCTTAAGTTTTTTTCTATATTTTTTTAATAGATTGGGTTAATTCCATATTTTGGTCTTCCAAATCTGAGAATATTTCTTCTGCTTGGCCAATTCTGCTTCTTATACTTGTCAGTTTATTATTTATTTCTTGGATGGAGTTCTTTATTTCCATTATGTCTAAATACACTTTCTTGAGTCTGTCCAAATCCATTGCCATTTCATTTAGTTTTAGCCCTTGGATTTCTTGACTTTTATTCAATCTATCCAATGATTCTCTGATCTCTGTAAGTACTTTCTGGGTACAGTCATTCTCAGAGACAGCCATTTTTTGTGCTCTGGTAGCTGTTCTTTCACTCTCTTTGTTGGGACTCTGAAGGTTACCAGTGATTTTTTTCATGAATTTGTCTTCATTTGTAGCAGCTATCTTGTCTTTCTCTTTAATTCCATTGCTCAGTGGGAAGTGGAGAAGCAATCACTTCTATTTGCTCTACCTTCTGTCCATCCCTGAGCTGGGCCTCTGGGTTTGTTCAATTATGAAATAAAACTGGAGGTGGGGCATTGTGCTATCTCTTTACAATTTTGAGCACTTACTAAGGGGGGGAAGAGGGGCCACAAGAGTTCAGAACCTACTGAAGGTTCACAAAGCTTGCTATCTGGTGAGTGGGTCAGCTAGGACTTGCTCTACATCTCCACACAATATGACTTTACAGTGGGTATGCTTGTGTAGTCCCTGAGTCCTAGTTACAGTATAAGAGAGAATAGAGAGGGGAGATGGAGAGAAAAAAGGGAAAGAAGAAGAAAGATGGGAAAAAAAGAAAAAAACAAAGAGAAAAGAGGAAAGTAAAGAGAAAGTTAACTAACCAACCAACAAACAAAGCAAACAAATGAAACAGAGAGAGAGAGAGAGGGAACCCCAAAAAATCCTCTAGTAGAGATTTCTCAGCTTTAGTATATTTCTTGGCAGGGGGAGCTTCCTCTTGTGATGGATTCTGTGACTGCAGGCCTGTTACTGCAGGTTCCCTCTTCACTGTTGAAACTTGAGATGTTAGACTCTTCACCTCTTGCTGCCTGCAATTGATAGCCACTGCATGCCCCTGGGAAGGTGGGGGGTGGGTGACTTGATTCTGTGTCTCCTGGGCTCTCTCCCCCTTTCTTCTCTCCCAGAATAGTCCAGTTTGCAAAAGGAGAATGGGGCCTCCATTCTCTACCCTGCCCTTCTGATTTCTTTCCCTTGTTGCTGGGGGGATGGGGTGGGGTGGGGGAAGTCTGCTAGGCTCTCACTAGCCTCCTTTTCAGTCGGATACACTGTATGTGTTTATCGCCCAGTAGCTGGTTCAGGGTAGGGAGTGGATCATCTGGAGCTCCACAGCCCCTGCTACCCACTAGGGCTTGGGCACTGGGGGCAATGCTTTGGAGACCAGCCCCAAAGCAATGCAGAGGTCACCCCTGGTCATAAAATGCAAGTCTGCTGTTCTGCAGTGGCTGCCCTGCAGCACTTCTCTGCCTAGGTGTTAGACTGGTTGCTCAATTCCTCTACAAACTACTGTTCCTGCTGCACACAGGGTAGGGAAAGACATCTCCCTCCCCAGCAATTACCACAGTCTCCAGATCTCAGGTCCTAGTGTCAGAGCCTTGCAACCTAGCCTGGTGCTGGAAGCAGTGGCAGCAAGTCCAGGTTTGGGGTGGCCACTCCCTGCCACTTCAGCACTCTGCCTCCAGCTCCTTCATTGCACTTTCTCCACGGTCCTCACTGGCAGTTTCTGGTCTGTGGGGCAGAGTCTGGCAATGGCAGTTGCTCTGGCAGCTTCTACCTGGAAAGGGCTTTGTTGATTTTAGAAAATAGCATTTGATCTGCTTGGGGAAGGAGGGTGCACACCTCATCAACAAGGGTATCCGCATAATGAACATTTGTATACCTAACCCTGAATTGTACCCCACATCTTTAAAATGAAAAAATTGAAAGTTAAAAAAAAATGACATTTGGTTTTTGTGCCCCAGGAAGTGCTGGGGTCCAAGCAGTGCAGCTGTGGCACCAGCCATTTCACCAGGAGAGCCCTGGCCACTGGCTGCTGAGTCCTCACTCACTCAGCCACTCACACCCATACACACACGCAAATTCATCCATACACTCACTCACTCACCTAGAGACTCAAGCAGTCCTACTGGTTCTGCCACCATCTTCCCAGAACGCTCAAGAAATGTTAAGGGAGGTTCTAGAGTCAGAAGGAAAATACTACCAAATGGAAATCTGGGATCTAGGTAAAGAAACAAAAAACACCACAAATGGTAACGACATGGGTAAATATATAAGAATTTTTCTCTTTTTCTTAATATTTGATTTTAAAGATGTGGCATATAATTCTTTGTGGGGATTAGGCATACAAGTGGACATTGTACAGGTAAAGTTTGGGCCTCCCTTTGGTCCCCACTTTGCCTGGTTTGAGATCAGGTACCCTTATTGATGTTGTGTCCCCACTCCCACCTGGCAATATCCTACTACTGCCAATTCCTTTCTTATAGTATTGGTAAATGTTCAGGGTCCACTTATGAGTGAGAGATCATATGGAAGGCTTTTTTCTTGATCTCTTTGTACAGATAATTGATAATAAAATCGACTTTGAAGTTTATGACACATATACAAGTAAAACGCAAAATATCAGAAAGGACTGAAATGGCAGAGTAGGAAAGTTCAAACTCTATCTATCTGCTAAAGCAATGATTAGTTGGCAAGAACTATCAGAACAAACTTTTATGGAACTCTGGAACGTATAATAAACATGTCTTACAAATGCATTTTAAGAAACGTATAAAAACCAGAGAATGCTCAATGAAGAAAGAAGCTGCCAGATTTCAGTAAAAGAGCACTGTGGCATTTTGACTTACCCACCTACAATTTCCCACTCCCCAGATCAGCAGCAACCACAACATAACTTTTAAAAGACTGAAGTCATACAAAGTATCTTATTTGGCCACAGTAGAATAAAACTAGAAATCATTAACAGAAAGAAAACTAGAACATTCACAAAGCAGCAATTTTTAAAACCACAGTCTTAGATAACCAATGGGCTGAAAAATCACAAGGGAAATTAGAAAACACCTTGAGGCAAGTGAAAATAAAAACATAACATACCAAAACTTATGCCATGCAGCAAAAATGGTGCTCAGATTTATACCTTCTACATTATAAAGAAGAAAGAGGCCGGGCATGGTGGCTTACGCCTATAATCCCAGCACTTTGGGGGTCGAGGTGAGAGAATGACCTGACTGTGGGTTTGAGACCAACCTGGGCAACTTAGTGAGACCTCATCTCTACAATTAAAAAAAAAAAAAGAAAAAAATTAGCCAGGCATGGTGGCGTGTGCCTGTAGTTCCAGCTACTTGGAAGGCTGAGGCAGAAGGATCACCTGAGCCCAACAGGTCAAGGCTGCCATGACCAAGAGCATGCCATTGCCCTCCAGTATGGGTGACTCCAACTCAAAAAAAGAAAAGAAAAGAAAAGAAAGATCTCAAATCAATTATATAGGTATGTACCTTAAGGAACAAGGAAAAGGAGAACATACTAAATCCAAAGCTAGCAGAATGAAGAAAATAAAGATTGAAGATAAATGAAATCAAGATTAGAAAAACAATAGTAAAAATAATTACCCCAAAAACTGGTTCTTTGGATATTAATATTGACAAACACTTAGCTAGCTAGATTGATCAAGAAAAACACAGAAGACTCAAATTACTATAATTAAAAATGAAAGTAGAGATATTACTACAAACTTTACAGAAGATTATAAAAGAATAGCATGATCTACAATGTACACCAACAAATTAGATAACCTAAATGAAATGAAAAAAATTTCCTAGAAACACACAAGCCACTAAAACTTATGAAGATGAAATAGAGGATCTGAATAGACCTATATTGATGGAAGAGATCGTAATATCTTAATCAGTAATCAAGAGTCTCCCAGCAGCGAAAATCTAGGACTAAGTGGCCTCAGTGGTGAAGTCTACCTGGTTCCTTTAAGCATTTTGTCCATCTCCACCCTACCCCCACTGTGGGTATTATGCCTGTCTTTAAACATCAAGTGTTTTTAAATTTAATTTAATTTAATTTTCCTGTTATATGTATGTGCCCAGATTGTCCTGTTAAAATTTAATTTAATTTAATTTAATTTTCCTGTTATATGTATGTGCCCAGATTGTCTGCTCACCTGCTAAGTCTACCTGGTTTATTTGCTGACCTTACATATCTACTGATAGCTCTAGTCCCTCTTAACCATGCCTGGTCGTGTCCAATATGCTGAAATGAATCCTGGACCAAAAGATAGAGAAAAAGGCAAGGAATCAAGTAATCTAACGACTATGTAAAGAAGGAAGTTAGTTCAGAACATATAAGGTTAGGCAGGACTAACCTGGGCTGTAAGCCCAGCACTTTGGGAGGCTGAGGTGGAAGGATTGCTCGAGCCCAGAAGTTCGAGGTCAGCCTAGGCAAGAGAGTGAGGACTTGTCTCTACAAAAAAATTTTAAAATTAGCCGGGCATGATGGTATGCACCTGTAGCCTCAGATATTTGAAGGACTAGAGGGGGATGATCGCTTCAGTTCAGGAGTTAGAGGCTGCAGTAAGCCATGATTGTGCTACTGCACTCTAGTCTGGGTAACAGAGTAAAACCTTGACACAATATATACGTATATACAAAGTTAGAGAAATCGGGAAAGAACATACAAGGAATCAATTTAAACTGTCCAAGTTCAGCACAATGTTTGTTGAACAGCTACTATGTGCTAGTAACTATAGATGAAATGAAAAGGAAGACAACGTTGGAAACATCAAGGCAGAATCTTAGAATAAGGTTGAATCTAAGGCAGATTCGTCAGAGATCATGTTCAACCAAGGGCTGAGAATTTCAAGTAGTGGATCAGAGTCAGCCCAACTGTTACCAAAAGAGTCATCACAGCGAGACTTCTGCTTCTACTTTCGATGTAGAAAGCTTCAAAAGAAGCTTGTTCTCACTGCAATAATGACGATGAGCTGAGACAAGAATGTACAGAATCACAGCTCTTATTTTAAGTCCATTAGAGAGCACTCAAAGAAACCTAATGAATGAGAATCCAAGAAATTACAAGCTCTCCTAGAAGAGAAGAGACCCATGATAGACCGGTGACATCACCAGAAGAAAATATCCACAGACACAGTCAGAAAAAAACCCCAGAAAAACAAAAACTAACAAACAAACACACACAAAAAAAACCAACCTTGACTTGTCAATGCAATTTTAAAGGTCAGATGTTGCCTGAAGTGACAGTTTAAAGTTTTTGGCTGGTGAAGATAAAAGGGAGTCAGCCAAACAGCTAACTTTTTTCTATAGGCCTTTCCAGTGAGCGCTCACAAGAAAATCTAAGCTAGAAGATCTGAAAGAGACCCTCTGAGACACAGATGTGTTCGGCTCGTTGAAGTCTGAGGGTGGAGAAGCAAAAGAGCGGAGAAGCAATCAGGGCCTTACCCCGAGTACAAGGGAGCAGTTGGCTACCTCTAAGGGAGAGACAGGTAGGCAGGCAGCAGCCATTCACAGCTTGGGGGAGGAGCAGGAGAGCTCAGCCAGACCCCTTGAGGTGCAGTCATCTGTGCACATGTCAAAAGAAGGAAGACAGATCCCCCAGGTCCTCAGCTCCCAAGCCCTGCTCAAGGAAATATTCTGATATCACAGGACCAGGATGAGGCTGAGGCCCATCAGGTGAATGAGGCACCTGCCTTGGGCACAAAAAAAGGGGAGGCCCGAAACACTCAATAATCATGATAAACAATATTTTAAAAATTCAAAAAATTTTAAGAAAAGTCTTTAAAATTATAAATGCTTGATTTTTTTAAGAAAAAAATTGAAAAAGCAAAAAGACAGACCAAGTTTCTGCAAAAAGATCATGATAAGCCAAATATTAAAATTTTAAAGAGAGACAGAAATGGTATTATTGATTTTTCCTTCTGTCTCAGCGTTCAGTATGGCTTGGTCCAGCACTTACCGATCTTGTCTCTGTTTGTACCTCAGCAAATGCTTCACTTGCCTCACCTGAGTCCTGGCCTTTTCCTGCTTGCAAATAATTCACAGTATGTGATAAGTTGAATCTAACTAACACTCATAAAGCCCAGGCTCATTTAATTACTGACTAGATTGTCCCAACCCGCCACATGAATGGTTTGGCAGAAAAAATACACCCTTTTCTGAGCATAAATATTATTTACCCCAAGCTCATCTGGTTATTTGACAAAACAATATATGTCAACAAATTCAAAATACGTCTCAATCCCTAAGCGTCTGAGAAAAGTGAGACACCAGAATCCTGATCTAGAAAGTCACCATGATGGCTGACAAGAGGTCCCCAACACTCATCTCCTCCACAAAGAAGGACCAAGACAACAAATAAATAACTGTACTTTGAGTAGTGTGTCTGAAAGAGAACATTGGAATTCAGCAAGGAAGAGAATACAACCCTCTAAAGTACAGAAACCTAGAATGGAAGCATATAGTGAAGCGAAGCACCCGGTCAGAACTTTCTAGAGTCAAGAGGAACACCCTACTGTGGAGAAAAGATAGGAGATCTCCAGCAGCTCTTTTACCAATGGGAGCCTGCAAACCTAGCTACAGGGGAACCCCCGGGTCCTCCTAGGCCCTGAGCCCAGTATGGATTGCTGCCTGGAGTCCACATGGCTGCGTTGCTCCAGAGAAGGAACTTTATGCTAGCTGCTAAGGCATGGTGCCATTCTGAGAACACAGCCACTGCTTAGGGGCCCAACAGTCCCTGCATCTGCATATCCTTAGTGGCACTCAATAATCTCACAAAAGGCTGCAATACCACAACCCCAGTCAGACCCAGTGATACAGGTGTGATACTGGCACAGTTCAAGCCCATAGAACATTCTACACTCCAAGGAACAGGCAGTTCAGCATAACAGAGAGGCCACGCCCAAGACCCAGAGCACTAATGTGCATGTTCTCCAGGGCCTAAGAATCATTTGCCTGGTGCCTGCCACTGCCAGCAACCCTGTCCTCTTGACCAGTAGTGCTGTCATGTGTGCCCCCCAGGAAACGGGAGCCAGCTCACCCAACAGCCACCGCTGCCAGCAACCTGCCCCCTTGAATGGTGGAACTGCCACATGCAGGGCTCACCCAGGGACTGAGGAAAAGTGTGCTTGATGTCCACCACTGCTGGTGCCTCTGCTTCCATGACCAGCAGAGTTACTATTCCCAGCAATGAGCCTGTGAACCAGTTGACCTGGTGACTCCTCCCCTCAGCAAAGCCATGCCACAGCCTCCACAAGCATGCATAGTCTAGGTGACTCAGACATTTTCAGATACCATTAATGTTGATTACAGCCAAGTAAATCACACGGAGACTACATTACCGTGCCCATGTAGAGACAAAGCCAAAGCATTCTATGCAACTGACACTACAAAGCATACTTACAGGAAAAAAAATCCTTTTCTATAAAAGCTACCCATAAAATTGGAAGAGATGACTACTTTATCAGATGCATATATCAATGTAGAGACACAAGACACAGGAAAAAAGCAAGGGAAAATGTCTCCAAAGGAACACAACAATTCTCCAGTAATATACCACAAAGAAAAGGGAATCTATGAAATGCCAGAAAAGGAATTCAAAGCAACCATCTTAAGGAAACTCATCAATATATAAGAGAATACAGATAGACAGTTCAGTGAAATTAAAAAAAAAAAACCTTCATGATCATGAATGACAAATGCCACAAAGAGATATATATGATCAAAAAAAAGAAAAGAACTAGATATAAATCTTGGATCTAATAACTCATTGACTGAAATAAGTAATACAATAGAGATTGAACAGCAAATTGGGTCAAGTCAAAGAAAGAATTTCAGACTTGAAGACAAGTCTTTTAAAATAACCCAGTAAGAGCACACAGGACTTTAGGACACCCAACATGAGAACAAATGCTTGCATTATGGGAGTCTCAGAAGGACACGAGATGGGAAAAAGAATATAAAACACATTTAATGAAATAACAGGTAAATACTTCCCAAGTCCTGGGAGAAACATGGACATCCAGATGCAGGAATCTCAAAGGTTGACAAATAGATTTCAACACAAGAAGTTCTCTCTGAGGCACATTAGAGTCAAACTGTCAAAAGTCAAAGACACAGAGAGCATTCTAAAAACAGCAAGAGAAAATTGCCAAGTGAGACAATGGTAAGATATATTGAATGTGCTGGGCAGGGGCAGCAGATGGAGGGAACTCACATTCAATAATATTATACCCAATAAAGTTGTCCCTCAGGAATGAAGGAAAAATAGTCTTTCCCAGACAAACAAAAACCAAAAGAATCTATCACCACAAGACTGTACTTACAAGAAATGCTTAAGGGACTCCAACATCTTGAAGTGAAAGGTTGACAACTACCATCATAGTAACACACAAAAGTATAAAACTCACTGGTAGAGAAGATACACAAATGAAAAAGAGAAGAGAATCAAAACTTATAACTACAGAAAACCGCCAAGATACAAAGATAAACAATAGAACAGAAAGAAAGAAAACATATACAAAACCACCAGAAAATAACCAAATGACAGGAGTAAGTCCTCACCTATCAATATGAACCTTGTATCTACCAAAAGGAACAGAGGTTGTTATATAAAAAAGACACCTGCACCTGCATGTTTATTGCAGCACAATGCACAGTTGCAAAGATATGGAATCAATCTAAATGCCCATCAATCAATCTGTGGATAATGAAAACGTTTTATATATATATATAGTATCTCAAAGTATATAATAGTATTTCAAAGTATATATTATATACTTTATATATATTATATACTTTATATATATAATATATATTATATATTTATAATATATATACTTTAAGTATATAATATATACTTTAAGTATATAATATATATAAAGTATATAATATATACTTTGAAATACTATTATATACAAAGTATATATTATATACTTTGAAATACTATTCAGTTATCAAAAAAGAATGAAATCATGTCTTTTGCAGCAACTTGGATGGAATCGGAGAACACCATCCTAAGTGAGCTAACTCCAGAACAGAAAACCAAACATTGCATGTTCTCACTTATAAGTGAGATCTAAACTACGGATCTTCAAAGACATAGAGAATGGTATAATAGACACTGGAGACTCAGAAGGGGGAGGTGGGGGGATAAAAAATCACCTAGTGGGTATAATGTGCACAGGTAGGGGTGGTGGGTTCACATAAAACTATTTATACCCCCTAAAGTTATTGAAAAAAAGGAATAATAAATAAATAATAACCTTGAATGTAAATGGATCAAATCCCCCAATTAAGAGTTATAGACTGTCTGAATGGATTAATAAGCAGGACTAAACTATATTCTGCCGACAAAAAACTTACTCCACCTGTAAAGACACACAAAGAATGAAAGTAAAGGCATGCAAAAAGATATTACACACAAATGGAAACCAAAAACAAGCAGGAATGGCCAGATAAAATAGATGTTAAGTCAAAAACTATAAAAACAGACGACGAAGTCATTATATAATGATAAAGGGGTAAGTCCACAAAAGGCAATAACAATTTTAAATATACATATATACCCAACACTGGAGCACCCAGATATATAAAGCAAATATTATTACATCTAAAGGGAAAGACAGACTCCAGTAAAATGATGGTTGGGGACTTTAATACCCCAACATTAACCACCGCACTCAGTCTACAGAACATTTTACCCAACAGATGCAGAATACACATTCTTCTCATCATCACATGGCACATTCTCCAACACAGACCACAAGTTGGACACAAAACATGTCAACACATTTTTAAAAACTGAAATCATGGCCGGGCTTGGTGGCTCAGCCTGTAATCCCAGACTTTGGGAGGCAAAGGCAAGTGGATTGCTGAGTCCATGGGTACGAGACCAGCCCAGGCAACTTGGCGAGATCTCATGTACAATAAATCAGAAAAATTAGTGGGGCATGGAAGCATGTGACTGTATTTCCGGTTACTTGGAAGGCTGAGACAGAAGGATTGTCTGGGCCCAGCAGGTCAACACTGGGGTGGCCGTGAGTGTGCCACTGCACTTTAGTCTGGGCGATGGAGTGAGATTCCAACTAAAACAAAAAACTGAAATCATATCATGTGTTTTTTCTGACTGCAAGAGAATAAAACTAGAAAATAACAGAGGAACTTTAAAAATTGTACAAATTCATGAAAATTAAACATGTTCTTTTTTTTTCTTTTTTTCATTATTATAAAGATGTAGGGTACAATTCAGGGTTAGGTCTACAAACGTTGATTATGTAGGTACCCTTGTTAACGAGTATGCCCCTCCCTCCCCTAGCAGTTTCCCTCAACTGCCAATCCCAATCCCCTCAAAACAAGTTTCCCACTACTGCCAATCCCTTACTTAAAGTATTGTAACTGTCCAAGGTCCACTTATGAGTGCGAACATACGGTACTGTGTTCTTTGTTTCTGTGATAGATCACCGAGGATGATCGATGCTAAATCCATCCAAGTTACTGCGAAGTCCATATGTTTGTCCTTCTTTATGGCTGCATAATATTCCATTATGTATATGTACCACATTTTTGGATCCAATCCAGCTTTGATGACCAACATGGTTGGTTCCATGTTTTTGCTATTGTGAATAGAGTTGCAACAAACATACGTGTGCAGGTATCTTTTTTGAAGAATGATTTGAGTTCCTCCGGGTATATACCCAATAGGGGAATTGCTGGGTCATATGGAAGGTCAATCTGTAGTTCTCTCAGAAATCGCCACACTGTCTTCCAAAGAGGTTGCACTAAGTATGCATTCCCACCAGCAGTGTAAGGGCGTTCTCCCCACCCGCCCCCACATCCTTGCTGGCATCTGTTGTCTGTTGTTTGTTTTATTAATGATGGCCATTCTTACAGGGGTTAGGTGGTATCTCAGTGTGATTTTGATTTGCATTTCTCTGATGATGAGGGAGGCTGAGCACTTTTCATGTATTTGTTGGCTGCCCGTGTATCTTCTTTTGAGAAGTGTCTTTCATGTCCTTTGCCCACTTTTTAAAGGGGCTGTTTGTTTTTCTCCTTTCACTGCGTTTGAGTTCCTTGTAGATCCTAGATGTTAGAGCTTTGTTGGATATACAGTTGGCAAATATTTTTTCCCGTTCTGTGGGCTGTCTCCCAGCTCTCTTAATGGTTTCTTTTGCGTTGCAGAAGCTCGTTAATTTGATGAGGTCCCACTTGTAGAGCTCATGTAGAGCTGGTCTATTTTCTATCCCTCATGTAGAGCTGGTCTATCTTATTTCTTAAGGTATAAGCATTTAGGGCTCTAAATAGGAATTGGTTGCCAGTTCCAATTTCCATAAGGGTGTCTCCTGCGTTTTCTAAGATTCTTGTAGTTTGAAGTTTTAGGGTTAGGTCTTTGATCATTTTTGTGTATGGTAATAGTTAGGGGTTCTGTTTCAATCTTCTGCATGTGGTCAGTCAGTTTTCCCAACACCATTTACTGAATAGGTTATCCTCTCCCCAGTAGCTGTTGTTGGGGGCTTTGTCAAAGATGAGTTAGTTGAGAAATTGAAGCTTTGCTTCTGGAATCTCTGTCCTGTTCCATTGGTGTATGTACCTGTTCTTGTATCAATACCAGACTGTTTTGATTACTGGAGCCTTATACTAAAGTTTGAAATCTGGACGTGTTATACCTCCTGCTTTGTGTCTTTTGCTAAGGATTGTTTTGGCTATTCGTGGTCATTTATGTTTCCATATGAATTTCTGTATTGTCATTTCCAGGTCTGAGAAGACTGATGTTGGTAACTTAATGGGTATTGCATTGAATCTGTAGATTGCCTTTGGTAGGATGGTCATCTTAACAATGTTGATTCTTCCTGTCCATGAGCATGTAATATTTTTCCATTTGTTTGTGTCTTCTTGAATTTCTTTGAGCAGTGTTTTGTAGTTCTCATTTTAAAGTTCTCTCACTTCTCTGGCTAGGAAGATGCCAAGGTGTTTCTTTCTTTCTTTCTTTTTTTTTTTTTCTTTGTGGCTATTGTGAATGGGCTTGTGCTTTTTGTTTGGGTCTCTGCCTGCTTGTTTTTGGTGTATAGGAATGCAACTGTCTTTTGCACATTTATTTTGTACCCTGAGACTTTGCCAAAGTCCTTTATCAGTGCAAGCAGTTTTTTGATAGATTCTCTTGGATTTTCAAGGTGTAAGATCATATCATCAGCAAAGCGGGATAACTTGACTTCCTCTTTTCCTATTTGGATATCCCAGATTTCCTTCTTTTGTCTAATTGCCCGAGCTAGGACTTTCAACACAATGTTGAACAAGAGGGGTAAGAGTGGGCAGCCTTGTCTTGCTCCTGTTTTCAGGGGAATTGTTTCCAGTTTCTGTTCATTTAGTAATAGTTAGCTGTGGCTTTATTGTAGATGGCACTTACTATTTTAAAGTATGTTCCTTCTATCCCTAGGTGTTTGAGGGTTTTTATCAAGAAAGGATGCTGGATTTTATCAAAAGCTTTTTCTGCATCTAATGAGATAACCATGCAGTTCTTGTTTTTACATCTGTTGATGTATTTAATTACATTTATGATCTTGCAAATGCTGAACCAGCCCTGCATCCTGGGGATGAAGCCTACTTGGCCATGGTGGATGACTTTTGAGATGTGTTCTTGGATCCAATTTGCTAGAATCTTGTTGAGGACTTCTGCATCTATGTTCATAACGGATACTGGCCTGTAGTTCTCTTTTTTTGTTGGATCTTTACTCGGTTTGGGTATCAGTGTGATGTTTGCTCCATAAAATGACTTGGGGAGAATTTCATCTTTCTCAATTGCCTGGAATACTTTCAATAGGATTGGTATCAGTTCCTCCTTGTACGTTTTGTAGAATTCTGTTGGAAAGCAATCTGGTCCAGGGCTTTTTTTTGTAGGTAGCTTTTGTATGACAGATTCAATTTCCTGGGTTATAGGTCAATTTAGTGTCTCAATGTTTTCTTGTTTCATCCTTGGGAGGTTGTGTGATGTCAGAAAGTCCGCCATTTCATTTAGATTATCAAGTTTGTTTCTATATAGGTGTATGTAGTAATCTGTGATGATCTTTTGTGTTTCTTTGGGGTCAGTTGTGATTTGATACCGTGTTTATATGGGCTTTTTCTCTCTTTTTCTTGGTCATTCTGGCTAGGAGTCCATTAATCTTACTAATTCTTTCAAAGAATGAGCTTTTTGTTGTTGTGTTGATGTTTTCTATGATATTTTTGTCTTCTATGTCCCATATTTGGGCTCTTATTTTGGTGATTTGGATTCTTCTCCTAAATTGTGGTTTTGGTGGTCTTCTCTTTCTAACTCCCTTAGGTGATTTGTTAGGCTCTTCACTTGTGGTCTTTCCATTTTCTTGATATGTGCTCTTTCCATTTTCTTGATATGTGCTCGTAGTTATATAAATTCCCCTCTTAGAACTGTTTTCATGGCATCCCAGAGGTTTTTGTAAGATGTTTCTTCATTTTTATTTGTTTCCAGGAATCTTTTAATTTTTGCTTTGATTTCAGTGTTGACCCAGTAGTTGTTCAGGATCATCCTGTTTAGTGTCCAAGTCTTTGTGGACTTTGAGGAAATGTTGTTGGTGTTGATATTTATTTTTATTCTACTGTGGTCTGAGAATGTGCATGGTAAGATTTCAACCTTATGGAATTTGTTTATGCTTGATACATGGCCAAGAATGTGATCAATCTTGGAGTACATTTCATGTGGTGATGAGTAGAATGTATATTCTGTAGTTGTTGGGTGGAATAATCTGTAGGTAGCTATTAAGTCCATTTGGTCAAGTGTCAAGTCTAGGTTCTGGATCTCCTTGTTGATTTTTTTGCCTTGATCTATCTAGGGTTTTAGTGGGTTATTCAAGTCCCCTGCTATAATAGTGTTAGAGTCAACAATTTTTTAGTTTACTTAGTAATTGCTTTATAAATGCTGATGCTCCTGTGTTGGGTACATATATGTTTAGGATGGCTATTTCTTATTGATGGGTTGAACCTTTTATCATTATGTAGTGTCCTTTTGCACCTTTTAAAATTTTTGATAGTTTAAAGGTTGTTTTGTCTGATATTAAGATTGCAACTCTTGCCTTTTTTGTGATCCATTTGCCTGGAAACTCATTTCCATCCTTTAACTTTGAGTCTGTGTGCATCCCTTATAGTGAGATGAGTCTCCTGGATGCAGCAAATAATTGGGTCATGGTTTCTTATCTAGTTTGCCATTCTGTGACTTTTCAGTGGTACATTTAGCCCATTCACATTCAGGCTGATTATTGAAATGTGATTGTTTATTGCTGTCATGAGGGTCTTATAAATTTTTTTCTTTGTTTGATTATTTTCTTTTGGTTTTGGGGTTGATGTATGTGTGTGTTTCCAAGTTTCTTGTTGTGCTATATTCTCTGTTGATTTTGTGCTCTGTTGTTCTCTTGGAAAGTGTGTGGTCATTTTTTTTTCTTTCTTCTGTGCTTAATACCTTTTTAAGTGTCTCATGTAGAGCTGGTCTGGAAGCTGCATAATCTCTTAGGAATTGGATGCCTGGGAAGGATCTTAATTCTCCATCACTGATGAAACTGAGCTTGGCAGGATAGGAAATTTTTGGTTGAAATTGTTTATCTTTGAGGACTTTGAATATAGGGCTCTAGTCCCTCTTGCTTTTAGTGTTTCTGCTGATAGGCCTGCTGCTTTTCTGATTGGTTTTCCCTAGTAGGTAGTCTGACCTTTCTCTCTTGCTGCCTTTAGGATTTTTTCTTTTGTGCCTACTTTGTGTAGGTGAACAACTATGTGTCTAGGGATTGGTCTTCTCATTTGATGCCTTGTGTGTGGAGGGGGGTCTCTGTATCTATTGTGCTTGGCTGGTCACATCTCTGGTGAGATGGGGAAAGTTTTCTTGGATTACCTCCTGGAATACTTACTCCAAGTTGTTCTCCTTTTCCCTTTCTTCACCTGGGATACCAATCAGGTATAGGTTCAACCTCTTGATATAATCGCACATCTCTTATAGGTTTTGTTCTTTCTTTCTGAGTCTTCTTTCTATTTTTTTTTTTTTTTTACACATCTGGTTAATTTCATGTTCTGATCTTCAAGTTCTGAGATTCTTTCTTCAGCTAGATTAATTCTGCTTTCCATGCTTGCCATCTTGTTATTTATTTCCTGGATGAAATTTTTTATTACCAAAATCTCTGTTACAAGTCATTTCAGTGTTGTGTCTTGTCTTTCTTGAGTCTTATTCGCTCTTTCTATCCATTCCCCAATCCCTGTTGTATTCTGGGGTCAGTGGTTGGTGACTTCCATTATTTGGACACCAAGGTCTGATTTTTCAGGAGTTTTGTCTTTGATACACTTGAAATTGCCTGAGGTATTCCTTTGGTTTTTCCTCATTTGTGACAGATCTCTTGTTTTTTCCTTTAGTTCTGTTATTCAGTGTCAGTGGGAGGGGCTTTTCCTTCTGATGTTTGCTCAGTCCTATATTCTTCCCTGATCCAGGCTCTGGATTTGTTCTATTTTGAAATAGGACAATGGATTGGAAGCTTTGCTGTCTCTTATAGTTTTTGAAATTTGAATAAAGCAGGGGATGAGGCGCTAGGATTCAGAAGCTACTTGCAAATTACAATGTTCACTTATTGTGGTATGTGTTCCCTAAGATCCACTCCCCCCCACCACTCTATATGATGATGCAAAGCAGAAACCAATGCAAAAAACAATTCACACACACACAGAGACATACATACACACCCCAAAACAAACTGAAATATCAACAAATTGAAACAAAACAAAGAACAACAGCAACAACAACAAAAAAAAACCAAGAAATATAAACACACACACACATGCCTAGCACAAAGTGAATAGAGAAGAAAAACAGAAAGACCGGGGAGTGGGGGAAGGAATTCAAGTCAAACCCTCACACATATATTGGCACACACCTTAAACTATAAAAAATGAAAATAAAAAACCCCAAAAGAACAAAGAGCAAAAACAACAACAAAATTTAAAGATGAACACTCAATCATTCACACACACGCATAAACAGAAAATGACAAATAAAAGAAGAAAGAAACAGAAAAAGAAAAGAAAAAAAATTGGGGGGGGGATGCAGATCAAACCCTCACATACAAATTCATGCACAAAGGAAAAATATTTTTAAAATAGATGAACTAAGTCACAAAATTTAAAAAATTTTTTTTAAAAATTGAAAAGTAAAAAAAAATTGCCCTCATGTGGCAGGCTCTGTAATTGTTCCTCTAATCAGGTCTCTCCTACAGAGCTACCTCTTTCACTCTTTCCTCAGTGTTCCAAGCAGGGAAGGAGGAGGGAGGGGCAGTGGAGGTGGGCTGGCTGCACCTCCCACTCTCTTATGGGCAGGGTGATCTCTTCTGGTGGGGAGGTACAGGATTGTCTCTTTCCCAGGTATGTACTCCTGGGGGGTGCCCCAGCCAGGCCTATCCTGGAATGGCGTTCTTCTACTGTGACTGATGTCCAGGCTCCGCCAGGATTTGTCGCTCTCAGTCATGGCCCAGCTGTGTGGGTCTGATGTTCAGAGGACTGCTGGGGAGGAGGGGGTTTGGGACAGCCCCAGACTCACCACTGATCTCTTTGGAGTCATTCCTTGTCCTTTTCTGGCCACACCCTTTGTCCAGTGGCTGGATCAGGGTAGGGGGTGGGGCGCCTGGAACTCAGCACTCGTCAGGTCCCTCCAAAGTTTGTGCTCTCAGGATATTCCCTCTGGGCCACAATCAATCCCTGAGTAGTTGATCCACCAGTCCCAGAGATCTGGTCTTTTGCTCCATGGTGAGCGGGTAGGAACACTTCCCTGCCCCGCCTTCAAGATGGTGGTGGTGTGCCGCTCTTGTCCTCTTCTGTGGGACCTTGCCTATGGACTCCCTCCACAGCCCTGCCAGTACCCTGCCAGGTGCTGAAGTGGTGAGGCAAAGCCAGGAGCTGGCAGTCTCTCTCCTGCTGCAATGGTGAGGGAGAGCCTGGGGCATTGGTTTCTCCCTGCCACTTTTTTGCAGAAAAACTTTTGTCCATTTAAAAAAAAAAAATGGCGCTTGGTTTCTGTGACTTGGGGAGAGCCAGGTACCAAGCAAAGAAGCTGCAGCACCAGCTGTTGTACCAGGGGCCTGGCCACTTGCTCATGAGCCCCCACTTAGTCTCTCCCAGCATTTTCTTCCCAGGGAGGGTTTGTTGATTTTAAAAAGAAAAAGAAAAGAAAATGGTGCTCAGCCTCTGCATCCCAGGAGTCGCTAGGGTCTAAGACCAGCCACTGTGGCACCAGCCGCTGCACCAGGAGAGCTCTGGCTACTAGCTCCTAGCCCTCAACCAGCCGCTCACACACCCACTCACTCACCAGCACGTACAAAATTTTGCATACACTCACTCACTCACATGGGGACTTGTATAGTCTGACTGGCTCAGCCACCATCTTCCCGATTCCTCTAAACTTATTCTTAAACACTCAATGGGTCAATCAAAAAAGTAAGAAGGAAATGTAAATATTTCTTGAAACAAATAAAAATAGAAACATACAAAAACATATGGGATACAGCAAAAACAGTACTAAGAGGGAAATCTGTAGTAATAAATGCTTACATTGAACAAGTAGAAAGGTTTCAAGTAAACAACCTAATCATGGACCCCCAAAGAACTAGAAAAGCAAGAAAAAAAACCCAAAATTCCTAGAAGAAAAGAAATAATAAAGAACAGAGAAGAAATTAATGAAATGGAGATAAAAAAACAATAGAAAATATCTACAAAATGAAATTATTTTTGGAAAGAGAAACAAAATCAACAAACCATTAGGTAAACTGACTTTAAAAATCCAGATAAAATAAGAAATGGAAATAAAACATTACAACTGATACCACAGATATATAAAGGATTATTAGAGGCTACCATGAACAACTATATGCCAACAAATTGGAAAATGTAGAGGAAATGGATAAATTCCTCAACACACACAACCTACCACAAAACTGAACCTGGAAGAAATAGGAAACCTGAACAGACCAAGAATGAATAACAATACTGATTAACAGTATTGAATTAGTAACAAAAAGTCTCCCAACAAGGAAAAGCCAGAACTGAATGGCTTCACTGCTGCACCTTATAAAACACTTAGGCCGGGTGCAGTGGCTCAAGCCTATAATCCCAGCACTTTGGGAGGCTGAGGTGAGAGGATTGCCTGAGCCTGTGGGTTCGAGACCAGCCTGGGCAACATGGTGAGACCTCGTCTCTACAATAAATCAAAGAATTAGCCAGGTGTGGTAGCATGTGCCTGTAGTTCCAGCTACTTGGAAGGCTGAGGCGAGGGATCACCAGAGCCCAGTAAGTCAATGCTGGGGTGGCCATGAGCATGCCACTGCACTCCAGCCTGGGCAACGGAGTGAGACACCAATTAAAAAAAACAACAAACAAACAAACTTAAAGAACAATTCTTCTCAAACTATTCCAAAAAGTGGAAGAGGAAGGAATTCTTCCTAACTCATTCCACAAGGCTACAAGGCCAGGTTGACCCTGTACCAATAGACAAGGACACAACAACAAAAAGGAAAACTACAGGTTAATATTCTTGATGAACATATATGCAAAACTCCTCGACAAAATACTAGCAAACCAAATTCGACAACACATCAAAAAGTGTATACACCATGGTCATTTATTCCGGTGGTACAAGGATAGCTCAACATATGCAAATCAATAAACATGACATATCACATCAACAGAATGGAGGACAAAAACCATATGATCACCTCAATAAATACAAAAAAATCATTTGACAAAACTCAACATCTCGTCAAGATTAAAAACTCAACAAGTTAGGTAAGGAAGGAACAGACTTCAAAACAATAAAGCCGCGTATGACAAACTCACAGCTAACATCATACTGAATGGGAAAATTTGAAAGTCTTTCCTCTAAGATCTGAAATAAGACAAGGTTGCACACGTTCGCTACTTTTTTTTTTTTGAGTTGGAGTCTCACTCTGTCACCCAGACTGGAGTGCAGTGGCCGGGAGCGGCCACTGCAGCCTCAACTTGCTGGGCTCCGGCGATCCTTCTACCTCAGCCTTCCAAGTAGCTGGAACTATAGGTGCGTGCTACCATGCCCAGCTAATTTTTGATTTACTGTAGAGATGAGGTCTTACCAAGTTGCCCAGGTGGGTCTCGAACCCACGGGCTCAGGCAATCCACTCACCTCAGCCTCTCAAAGCGCTCGGATTACAGGCTGAGCCACCGAGCCCGGCCCGTTTGCTACTTTTATTCAACATAGTACTGAAAGGTGAGAGAAGGAAAGGGCATCCCAAAATGGAAGAAAGTGAAACTGTCCTGTTTGCAGATGACATGATTTTATAAACAGGAAAACCTAAAGACTCCACCGAGAACTCTTAGAACTGATAAATAGATTCAGTAAAGTTGTAGGATACAAAATCAGTAGCATTTCTATACACTGTTAACAGACTAGCTGAGAAAAAAAGTCAGGAAAGCAATATTATTTACAATAGCAACCAAAAGAATAAAATATCTAAGAATAAATTTCACCAAGAAGGTGAATAATCTCTATAATGAACACTGGACAGCATGAATTCGAGGAATTAATATTCTTAAAATGATCATACTGCTCAAAATGATATAGATTGAATGGAATCCTTATGAAAATATCAGTGACATTCTTCACAGAACCGTAAAGACAATCCTAAAATTTGTATGCAAGCACAAAAGACTCCAAATATACAAAAACAATTCTGAGCCAAATTACAAAGCTGAAGGTATCACATGCACACTTCTGGGCTTCAAAATATACTACAAGCTATAGTAACTAAAACAGTGGGGTACTGGCATAAAAACAGACACATAGACCAATGAAACAGAGTAAAGAACCCAGAAATAAATCTATGTATGTGTGTATAGCCAACTGGCTTTTGATAAAGGTGCCAAAAACATACACTGGGGAAAGAACATTCTTTTCAATAAATAGTGCTGGGAAAACTAAACATTGATATGCAGAAGAATGAAACAAGAACCTCATCTCTTATCATATATAAAAATAAACTAAAAAATGGATTAAAGACTAAAATTTAAGAACCCCAACTATAAAACTCCTACAGGAAAACAGGGCAAATGCATCAGGACATTGGTCTAGGCAAAGATGCAATGAATAAGATCACAAAAATGCAGGCAAAGAAGCAAAAGGAGACAAGTGGAATATGTCACATTCTTGTCACATCTGCACAGCAAAGGAGACAATCGACAGAGGGGAAGGAAACACCTGAAGAATGAGAAAAACATTTGCAAACTGTTCATCTGACAAAGGATTTATATCCAAGATGTAGAAGGAACTAAAACAATTCAAGAACCAAATCCCCAAATTATCTAATTTAAAAATGGGCAGATGATCTGGATGACATTGCTATAAGAAGACACACAAATGACCAAGAAAAAAATGCTCATCATCACTAATCGTCAGGAAAAAGCAAATCAAAACCACAATGAGATATCATCCCACCCCAGTTAAAATGGTCACCACCAAAAAGATAAAAATAAAATAAGATAAATAACAAATGCTGGCAAGAATTTGCAACTCTATATACTGTTGGTAGAAATGTAAATTGGTACTACCATTATGGAAAACAGCATGAAAATTCCTCAAAAAACGGATAAACAGAAATACTACATGATCCAGCAATTCCATTACTGGGCATATGCTCAAAGGAAAGGAAATCAGTATGCTGAAGATTTCTCAGGTTTATTGCAGCACTATTCACAATAACCAGCATATAAAATCCAAGTGTCTATCAGCAGATGAATGGATAAAGAAAATGCAATGTGTGTGTATGCATATATGTATTCATACTATTTATTCATAAAATAGAATTTATAAATATACTATGAAATATAAAATGTTTTTAACACATATGTTACATACACATACATAAATATAAGTACATACATATAAATAGAAATATAATTATTATATTTGGTAATATTTATTGTTAATATACTATTTAACATATTATAAGTTTTATGCTAAATATAATAGAAATATAATTATTACAATAAATGTCATATAAATGAAAGTATATTTATCTAAATATAAATGTATTTTATATACAGAGGGTGCAAACAACCCATATACACATTTTAAGAATAATAATCTTGGGATGAAAACTTTCCATTTTGCTTTTTTAAAATTTGAGTCAGAGTCTCACTCCATCACCCAGGCTGGAGTGTGGTGGCACACTCACGTTCACCCCAGCATTGATCTGCTGAGCTCCTGCGATCCTTCCACCTCAGCCTTCCATGGAGTCGGAACTACAGACACACGCTACCACATTTGGCTAATTTTTTTATTTTTATTGTAGAGATGAGGTCTTGCCAAGTTGCCCGGGCGGTTCTTGAACTCATGAGCTCAGGCAATCCCCTCACCCCAGCCTCCATTTTGCTGTTTTAAGAATGTGTTGTGGTTGGGCACAGTGGCTCAACCTGTAATCCCAGAACTTTGGGAGGCCGAGGTGAGTGGATTGCCTGAGCCCATGGGTTCAAGACCAGCCCTGGCAACTTGGCAAGACCTCAACTCTACAATAAATCAAAAATAAGACAGGGTGGTAGCGCGCACCTGTAGTTCTGGCTACTTGGGAGACTGAGGCAGAAGGATCACCAAAGGTGATCACCATACCACTGCATTCCAGACTGGGCAACAGAGTGACACTCCAACTCAAAAAAAAAAAAAAAGAAATGTGCTGTATGCTTGTTCTGCCAACTCCTGTCCTATGTACACATTGTTTGGTAGACTTCTGTGGTGTATAAACTGTTTCAACACCATAGCAGAAGAAGCAGGACTTGTTGCCGTAGGAGGCCTCTCAGATCTTCCCTCGTGCACATCACACACAGTACCGTGTGTCTCAAACTTGTCAGGAATGCATGCATTTGCTAGGTGTGTTGGAAGTTCTGTTGCATACTCATGCCTTCATTGTTGTACTTCCACAACATTCTCGAATTTCAAATACCCCTTCAAAACGGTCTTGCATTCCTTGAAGGACAGCCATGCTTCTACTATCTTCTTTGACTGTCCTGCCTGTCATATGGTGATGCTAGCATTAATTTGATTAATGCCGTCTTTTGCATGAACATCATACTACACATTGCTACTGTAATCCAATTCAGCTTCAAAAAGTAACACATAGATAACATCTCTTAAAATGTATATATTTTCTATAGTGCCAATATTTATAATTTTATAAACATAAATATTTACTATATGTACATATAATTAAATATAATAGAATATTTTATATTTAAATATAAATAAATTTAAATGTAAATATATTTAAATATACATGTAAATATAAATATGAAATACAGATAAAATATATTTATATAGAGAAATAGATGATAGACATATATTTCTATATTGATACGTTTATATAAATATAAATATGGTTTATATAAAATAAATGTAAATTTATATAAATCTAAAATGGTATTCAAAAAATACTATTTAATCATGAAAAAGAATGAAGCCCTATCATTCACAGCAATGTGAATGAGCCTGGAGGACATTACATTAAGTGAAATAAGCCAGGCACAGAAAGATAAACATCACATATTCTCACTCATATGTGGAAGCTAAAAATGTTGATCTCATAGAAGTAGACGATCAAATAGTGGTTATTAGAGGCTGGGAAGAGCAGGGGGTGTGATAGGGATAGATTGTAACCAACCTAGTAGGTTCAAATTAGAGGTAAATAGGAGAAATAAGTTCTAGTGTTCTACAGCAATATAGCATGAATTATTTAACAATAATTTACTGTATATTTTCAAATAGCTAGAAGAGATGATTTTGAATGTTCCCAACACAAAGAAATGATAAATGTTTGAGGTGATACCTATGCTAACTATCTCAATTTGATCATTATATATTATAAACATGTATCAAAATATTACACTGTACTCCAGAAATATGTACAATTATTATGTAAATTAAAAGTTTAGAAAAAACCAGTGATAACCATATACTGCTTTGTGGTTAGTGTAGGCACCTTATCACAGAGTATTTCCAATTGCTCATTGCAGCATCCTGTAACACTGCTGTTATTCATTCCACTTATTTATAAGTTATAAACACACTGTTACTATTAATATTTTAACAATTATCTATTAGAGCAATTAAGCATAATAAAAACAAAATATCTTAACTTCAAAAAATTCCAGACTAATAAAAAAGCAAGAAAATTAAATTCATTGTCAAGAGAGCAAATAGGCAATAGAACCAGACATAGAGCTAACACACACATTGGCATAATCAGATTTGATATTTTCAAATAAGTATAATAAATATATCAAAAGATCTGGCACAAAAGTGGACAATCTTAAAAGATAGGAAATTACCTTGAAGGGATGAAAACTATAACAAAGTGCCAAGTGGAAATGATCGAAATAAAAAATAGGATATAAAAGATGAAGACATTTTAAAGGCAGGTTAGACAGATGAATCAGTGAACCTGAACATAAAGCATTTGAAATTACCTAAACTGAAACACAAAGAAGAAAAAAAAGAATTTAAAAATGAGAAAATGAGAGAGAGAGAGAGAGAGAGAGAGAGAGAGAGAGATTGATTCATATATGTGTGAATGAAGTCCCACAGGAAAAGAGAAATAAAATGGGGCAAAAAACTTTGATGAGATAATTACTGAGAACTTTTCTAAAATTAATTAAAGACACTAATTCACAGATCTAAAAAGTGCAGTAAACCTACAGAGCAAACTATACTTATTTGACAGAGTCAAATTGCTAAAAACCAAAAATAAAGAGAATATCCTAAAAACAGATCTGTATGCTTTCAAAAGGACAAAAAGAACACATTACATACATGGGAACCATGATAAGAATAATGCCTGACTTTTTATCAGGAATAATAGAGGCCAAAAGATAAGGAATTAGCACCTTTAAAGATGAAAAAAATCCTGTCAATCTAGAACTCTACATTCAGTAATAATATCCTTCAAAAATGAAAGTGAGATTAAAACTTTTTGAATAGATAAAAGCTGAAAGAATTTATCTCTAGAAGATCTCAACTTCAAGATGTAGCAAAATAAGTTCATTAGAATAAAGGAAGTGCTTGACTTTACTTGAAAGCTGCAAAAATTAGTGGTTTAGGTATATTTAAAATAAACTTTTTCCATAAGAAGAAAATTTAAGACCACTTGTTTGAAAACCAAGATGAAGGCTCACCTTCTAATTGGCTTTCTCATTATTTTCTTCCAAAGTGAGGTCTTAAAGCAGTGACTGATATTTTTCTCATAATGAATCCTCTTACAACATTATGTAGCCTAGGGTAAGTACAAAGGGAAAGGAAGACATATTTAAGAGCTTTACCACAGTACAACTCTTCCTGGTTAAAATGTATTCTTTTCTTATCTGTTAAGTCAAAATACAACGACATTGATATTCACTTTTCAATGTTTTGAAATTTAATTTTAGCTATGAAAAGCATTTTTTCACACAATTGTGTTATGTCTTGTGTATATATCTTAAAATAAATTTAATGCCTTTTATGTATCTTCTAAAGCAAAGTAAATAACACAAAAATTAGTAATATACTTGGTTATAATCCTAGTAAGATGAGTTTTGGTATCGCTGCTAAGTGCCATCTTATACTTTCCCCCTTGCACTTTCTGCATTGTACCAACTAACCCCCAAAACTACTAAGCTTCTCTTATTTAAAAATAAAAAGAAAGAAAAAATCTTGACAATTTTTACATTTTTTGTTAGTCAGATCATATGCATGGAAATATGTAATGCAACTCAGTTGAATATATATCAAATTCTTTTAGTATTACCAATGGGCAGAAATGCATAGTTAGCAAATATCAGATTATTCTCTCCACTGGTCCTTATTGACACCTAAATTACTGAATCGATTATGAATCTACCTAAAAAATGTTATTAGAATGAAGAGAAATCATATAAGCTAGAAACCTGGTTTTGTAGGAAGCTATGCAGAAAGAGTACAAATAATGGAAAACATAAAGGCAGAGCAGATATGGGAAATAAATTAAACACAAAGATAGTGTACTAACACCCAAATGTATTTGTTGTAGCCAGGAAGTGAAAAAAGTCCAGGTGTCAATCAACAGAGCATGGGGCATACAAACTGTGGCATATTCGGGCAATGGGAATACTACCCAGCAATAAAAAGGACAAACTTCTTATAGATGTAATCACATGGATGAATCTCAAAAAATGCTGAATAAAGGAAGCTAGAGACAAAATAATATATGCTGTATTATCTCATCTAAATTAAATTTAACAACAGGCAAAGCTAATTTATGGTGACAGAAATTGGGACAGAGTTTACTCTGGGAAGGAGTAGTGTGACTAAAAAAAATAAAATAAAAAAATAACCATGATGAAACATTCAGGGATCATGAAAATGCTCTGTATCAGGATTTGGCAAATCTTTTCTGTAAGGAGCAAAAGAGTTATTTCCGCTTTGGGGGGGCCATACAGCCTCTGTTGCAACTACTCAAGTTTACTACTGTAGCATGAAATCAACCATAGATAAAACATAAGCAAATGGGTACGAAGTATTCGAGTAAATTCTTCTTCATAGACATAGAAATTTGAATTTTATATAATCTTAATGGGCCACAAAATATTACAATTCTGGCTTTACACCTCAATACATTAAAAAAATGTAAAACCATTCTTCATAGGCTGAAGAAATATTAGGCAGTGGGGCAGATTTGTCCTGTGGCTATAGTTCGCTGGCCCCTGTTCTATATCTTGATAGGGGTGTAGGTTATTTGAACGTACGCAATTCTTAAACTGATAAAACTGTTCACTTAAGATCTGTGCATTTCTCTGGATATAAATTAATCCTCAACAGAAAAAAGCGGTTTTAAAAAAAATCCAGAGGCAAGGAGCTGATGCTCTGGGCTGGCTTCACTAATTGTCACAGGTGCTTTGCATTAACAGAAAGAGCAGAAGATATTTACATTTTCACACAAAACGCCATTTATTTTTGTGCTATTTAAGAGAAGCATATTTAGGTTTAAAAAAAAAAAAGTGCTCTAAGTGTTTTGAAGTTGAGGAATCAGTCTAAACATTCCAAATTTCCAAACTTCCTTAAAGGCTTTGGAAACCTCTGATGTCCCTTGGAGTAAGAGTTAACTCAGCTGGTTAGTGGCAGAGTCTTGACTGGAATGCATATGCTAGGGCTTTGAGGGTCATTCTTATTAACCGGCGGGAGTGATTTCTGGCAATTCATACAGGCTAAAATATATTTGCTGATAGTGTCAGTATCCTGCTGCTCAATTCTCCACCTGTCTTGACCTCACCAAATGGTCCTCCAGGTTAAAATTCTCTCTGGCTTTTCCCCAGGATGCATCTCTCTCTCTTGGTTCTCCTCCTGCTTCTAAGATATCTTTGTCTTTTCAATGCCCATTTTTGGTCCCTAAATGAATGCCCTGCCCTCCTCACCCTCAAGTTCTCACATCCTTGCCAGACAGACCACTCTCCTCAGGACTCTTCTCACCCTCCTCAGACTCTGTTACCCATGTCAATAGTCCCTTCATCCCATTTGGGCTCTAACACCCCACTCTAGGTTACTCCCATTCACAGATGCCCTCACCCCACTTGGACTCTAGATACGCCATGCTGGGTTAGCCTATCCCTCATTCTACTTAGGCGCTGACTTCCCATGCCAGGCTGGTACTCCCTACTCTTCGGAGATCCAACTCCATGCCAGACAGCCTCTTTTTTTTTTTTTTTGAGTTGGAGTCTCACTCTGTCACCCGAACTGGAGTGCAGTGGCCGCTCCCGGCCACCGCAGCCTCGACCTGCTGGGCTCCAGCGATCCTTCCGTGTAGCCGGAATTACAGGCATGCGCTACCATGCCCGGCTGATTTTTGGATTTATTGTAGAGATGAGGTCTCGCTGCCCAGGCGGGTCTTGAACCCGCGGGCTCAGGCAATCTATTCACCTCAGCCTCCCAAAGACACAGGATTACAGGCTGAGCCACCGAGCTCGGCTTGGGCAGCTTCTTCTTAAGAACACCTTCTTTGCTCTGACTCTCCTAATTGCCTTAAGACTAAAATGTTCAGAAAAAGAAAGGGAAAGAGATAGATGAAGTAGAGGGAAAGGAACTTTAAAATATTTTATTGATTTAAAAATATTTCTCTCTTTGATCGATCCAGACTTATTTTTGTGAATGTTGGTGATGGAATCTAACTCAGCTTTGTTTTTTTTTTCACTAGAAAATCATAACCGATAGACCTCAAAGCATGTATTGAATGTTTTGTGATTTACATTCACTAGAAATTTTATAGTAATCAGAAGTTAATTTTTAATAGATTTTTGGGTCTATTTCTATGTTCTCTTAACTATGTATTTGTCTTCTTTTTTCATTCATTTATTGAGGAGAAATGACATCTTTATCAAGTCATATAAGGAGATGAAATTTTTCAAATCTTTATACATGTCAGTAAGGTCTTACACTTTTCTTCGTATAGGTTTTGTTCATGTTTTATCATTATTCTGTAAGTTTTTATTATCATTAATGATTTCTTTTTTCTACTGCATGTTCTAATTGATGCACGTGAAGAAACAGGAATTCTTTTTTGTTTATCTTTCATTGCATCACCTTCTGGACTCTTGTAATAATTCTAACAATGTGTCATTAATGTTTTGGGGTTATCTATACATTTTGTGGGATTTTTCTTTCAATTTTCATATCGCACTATTTATTGTCTTATCTACTTGTCTTATTACAGTTGCAATTAACCGCTAATGCAACTTGAATAGTAGTGATGGCACTGGGCATCCTTATCTTGCTCCTGACTTTAGTGGGAATCCTTTTAAAATTTTACAATTAAGTACAGTGTTTACGTATATTTCTGCTAGATGCCCTTCATTCAGTCAGAAGACTTTCTTCCACTCAGTTTGCTAGGAATTTTTTTAAAAATCATGAATGGAAGTGAAGTTTTATCAAATGCTTTTTGTGCATCTATTGAAATAATATATATTTTCTCTTTTAATCTGTCAACGTAGTAGACACCACTAAGATTTAAAATTTTACTCTAAATTTTAAACATAAATACATTCATCTTTAAAAAATCAGAAAATGACAAGGTGGGGAGATTGGGAAGACGCTGGTCAAAGGACACAAAATTTCAGTTAGCAATTTTCAAATATGCAATATATTGTTATTAACTGTAGTCACCATGATGCACAAGAGATCTTTTCAACTTATTCCTCATTTCTAACTGAAAATTGCTAAGAGTAGCTGCTGCTTCCTTTTCCTCTTCCTCCTCGCTCTCCTTCTTCTTTTCTTCTTGTCAGAGTCTCACTCTGTTGCCCAGGCTGGAGTGCAGTGGCGTGCTCATTACAATCATGGCTTACACCAGTTTTAACTGGGCTCGGGTGATCCTTCCACAACATCCTGAGTAGCTGTGACTATAGGCAAGCACCACCATGCCACGCTAATTCTCATTCATTCGTATTCTCTCTCTCTCTCTCCATCGCATTGCACACCATAAACACATACTATTTTTACTTATCAAAAGTAAAGTAAAAAAGATACAAAAAAGTGAGATTTTAAAATGCCTGTCTAATACCCCCAATTCTAATGTGTATCCCCCATACTAGTAACTATTACTAAAGCTTTTTTTTTTTGAGTTGGAGTCTCCCTCGGTTGCCCAGACTGGAGTGCAGTGGCTGCTC
>NW_007251183.1:0-2023 GCF_000164805.1 Carlito syrichta | reverse complement strand
GAATTACAGGCATGCGCCACCACGCCCAGCTGAGTTTTTGATTTATTGTAGAGATGAGGTCTCACTGCCCAGGCGGGTCTCGAACCCGCGGGCGAGGGTGATCCACTCACCTCAGCCTCCCAAAGGCGCGGGATTACAGGCTGAGCCACCGAGCCCGGCTACTAAAGCTTCTAATACCTATATTTAATAGAACACATATAGTGTTTTTTTGTAGGTGTATTTTTAAGTAGCACCAAATGCACCTTTTTTTTTAATTAAAAAATGTGTTTGGTAATCTATTTTCACTGGTACCTCTATTTTCATTCCTCTTCAAATGCTCTACAGCTTTCCAATATATTTAATTTCCAGAATATTTCCACATTTCATTTATTCATTTGAGCTACATTTTAAAAAATCAGAATCTAAATTATTTCCAATTTCTCACAACTACAAATTATACTGAAGTGAAAATCCTTGCATATGTCTTCTAGTTCGTGTGTGTGTGGATGTTTTTCTATGGTATACATCTTGTATTTCTATGTTTTGGGGAATCTAAAAAGTCAAATGATATTGAATGCAAGTGTGTGCTCTTAATATTTCTAGTTTTCTAAGTAGTTTAGAAATACTTTTTAAGATTAGGGGTAGATCTTCAATGTGCGTACCTGCTCTTTTTAGTCTCTACTAAGATAAAAATTAGAGTAATTTTTCAATCTTGAAATATTATTGTACTCATATAACCCTAATTAATCTTGGTGATTATTAAAAATAATATACTGCTGGATTTGTTGACATTTTATATAAGAATTTTCCATCTATGCTCATAAATATAATTGAGTCAGTTTTCCTTTCTTTTACTCTCCTGGTTCAGATTTTGTAATAGGGCTTTGCAAACTCTATAAAATGCATTTGATATCATTTTATCTTTTCTAAGCTCTGGAACCATGAGTACAACATAGAAATTATATGCTTCTTGAGGTTCAGTAGAACTTGTCCCTTAACAACAATTGTTTTCAAATTAATACTCAAGTATGTCATCTAAGTCCTCCATACTCTCACTTATTTTAAAAATCTATCCAAGGTGCACACTTCTGTGATAGCTATTTGCATTTTCTGCCCTGACTACAAATTGTCAAAATTTCCTCATAATTCTGATGGTGTTCCTTTAAGAAGGGTGTTTTGGGAGTCATAATAGTTTATGAGTGCATATTATCTTCACAGACTTTACCCTTTAAGAGAAAATCCTTTCTCTCTTGACGCTTTTACTTTCCAGCATATTAATGTTGCTCTACCCTGTCCTTGGGCTACCAAATTGTTTAGTCCAGTATTTTCAAGCTTCCTGTGTTGTCTGGAGGCGTTTGCTTAGGGTTGATTTAAAACTGGGTTTCGTTTTCAATCTCAATTGTCTTTTGAAACTTATGAGTGAAATTAACCCATTTATATTTATTGTAAACACTGATGTTTGGACTTCTCTCGTTTCTTTCTTTCTAAAATTCCCCACACTTTTTTCCTAGTTCTTTTTTCTTTTCTTGCTCCAGTGGCTGCCTTGTTGAACTGGATAGCTTTTGTTTCGTTCTCTTCCTCCCCCCACCCCCCCCTTAAACGGTCTGCCAGTTGTATGTCCAGTTCAGCTCTTGTGTGATCCTTAACTCCAAAAACCTATTTATGACCACACGTTGGGAACATCACATTTAACACGAGACCTCAGAGTTAACATGCATCTATAACCCCCCCCCCCCCCATCTCTGAACTCTTCCTGGCTCTCATTTCTCACGCCTAAAGAAACGAGAGCACGTGTTCTTCGCGCCTCGTCTCAACGGTGCAACGTGACGCAGCGTCAAACGCCGGCTTTGACACAGAAGTCGTGCGTTCATTCAACCCCTCCGCGCGCCCAAGGTCCTTCGGGTCAGACGCGCACAGTCCTCCCGGCTCCTTTGTCCTTCAGGGTCACCTTCCCCTTCCCTCGCACCGTCCGTGGGGGGGTCCTCCTCCGCCCCGCCAATCCTCCTCGAGGCCCAGGCCGCAGCCTCGCCCGCTTCCACCCAGG
>NW_007251182.1:8367-9021 GCF_000164805.1 Carlito syrichta | reverse complement strand
TAAATCTGTAGATTGACTTAGGTAGGATGGACATCTTCACAATGTTGATTCTTCCAATCCGTGAGCATGGAATATGTTTCCACTTGTTTGTGTCATATTTGATTTCTTTGAGCAGAGTTTTGTAGTTTTCATGTAAAGGTCTTTCACGTCTCTGGTTAGCAAAATGCCACAGTATTTCATTTTTTTGTGTGGCTATTATGAATGGAATTGTGGTTTTTATTTAGGTTTCTGTTTGTTTATTATTGGTGTAAAGAAATTCCATTGTCTTTTGCACATTTATTTTATATCCTGAGACTTTGTCAAAGGCTTTTATCAGTGTAAGGAGGTTTTTGACAGATTCTCTTGGGTTTTCAAGGTACACAATCATGTCATCTGCAAAGAGAGATAACTTGACTTCTGCTTTTCCTATTTGGATACCCCTGATCACCTTCTCTTCTCTGATTGTTCTAGCCTGGACTTCCAATACTATATTGAACAGGAGGGGTGAGAGTGAGCATCCTTGTCTTGTTTCAGTTTTCAGGGGAAATGGTTCCAATTTTTGTCTATTTAGGAGTATGATGGCTCTAGGTTTCTTGTAGATTGCTTTTTCTATTTTGAGGCATGTTCCCTGTATGCCTAGATGTGCAAAAGCTTTTATCAAGAAGTGGTACTGGA
>NW_007251182.1:5885-7500 GCF_000164805.1 Carlito syrichta | reverse complement strand
GTTAGGCAACTAATTTGTGATCCTTCCATTTTATTCATGTGCATTTGTAGGGATATAAATTCCCCTCTTATTTCAAGTTTCATGGTGTCCCAGAGATTTTGGTAGGATGTTTCTTCATTTTCATTTGTTTCCAGGTAAGTTTTAATCTCTGTTTTGATTTCATCGTTGACCCAGGAGTTGTTTAGCATCATGCTGTTTAGTGTCCATGTCTTTGTGGGTTTTGGGGGGAATTGATGGTATTAATGTTTATTTTTATTCCCCTGTGGTCCGAGAAGGTACATGGTAAAATTGCAGTCCTTTTAAATTTGCTTATACTTGATTTATGGTCAAGTATGTGGTCGATCTTAGAGTACGTTCCATGCAGTGATGAGTAGAATGTATATTCTGTGGTCCTTGGAATGGGTGTTATGTAGGTATCAGCTAAGTCCATTTGATCAAGAGTCACATTGAGATTTCAGATGTCATTACTGATATTTTGTCTTGATTATCTGTCTAGAGTTGTGAATAGAGTGTTGAAATTGATATCTTTTTTAGTTTACCTAGTTTACCTAGAAGCTGCTTTTTGAAAGTTATTGCTCTTATGTTGGGTTCATATATGTTTAGGATGGATGTTTCTTGTTGATGAATTGAACCTTTTATCATTATGAAGTGACCTTCTCTATATTTTTTGATTTTTGATAGTTTAAAGGGTATTTTGTCTGAGATTAAGATTGTGACTACTCCTTTCTTTTGTGTTCTGTTCACCTGAAAATTTGTTTTCCATCCTCTTACTTTGGGCCTGTGAGTGTCCTTTCTAGTGAGGTGGGTCTGTTGAAGGCAATCAATTTTATCTATTTTGCCATTCTATGTCTTTTCAGTGGTACATTTAGTCCATTCACATTCAAGCTAATTATTGAAATATGAGAGTTGATCTTTATCATAATGTTCTTACAGAGTTGTTTTTCTTCCTGTTTGTGTGTTGTCTTTCTTTTGGTTCTGGAGTTAGTTCATGTGTGTTTTTAATCTTTTGCCTGTACTCTTGTGAAGAACGTTGTTGTTTTTTTTTTCCTTTCTTCTGTGTTCAATACTTTCTTAAGTGTTTCTTGTAGAGGTGGTCTGGTGACAGTGTGGGTTCTTAGGGATTGGATATGTGGGAAGGATTTCAATTCTCCCTCACTGATGAAACTTAACTTGGTGGGTAGGTTATTCTCAATTGAAATTGTTTATCTTTTAGAACTTTGAAAATAGGACTTCAAGCTCTTCTAACCTGGAGAGTTTCTGTAGATAAATCTGCTGCTATTCTAATTGGTCTTCCCTGGTATGTAGTCTGACCTTTTTCTCTTGCAGTCTTTAGGATTTTTTTTCTTTTATACCTACTTTGTTTAGGCAAATTATTATGTGTCTGGGAGTTGGTCTTCCCATTTGTTGTCTTGCAGGGTTTCTCTGAATCTCTTGTGTTTTAATTTTTTTCATCACTGATGAGATGAGAGAAGTTTTCTTGAATGATGTCATGAAATGTTTGTTCCAGTGTGGGTCTGTTTCTCTTTCTGGCTCAGGAAAGCCATTTACTCTTTGTTTTGGTCTCTTGAAGTAATCATTCATCTCTTGAAGGTTTTGTTCTGTCTTTTTGAGCTTC
>NW_007251182.1:3037-5541 GCF_000164805.1 Carlito syrichta | reverse complement strand
TTCATTGTTTGTGTTCTGAAGTCTGTTTTCTCAGTGTCTGACCTCCCAGGGGTCTGTGTGAGACCTATATTCTTCTTTTGGTTTTCCTTTATTTGTGCAGTTTTTTCCCTCCCTTCTTTTTTCTTCCCTCCAGTCACCATCTTCTTTAATTCTGTTATTCAGGGGTAGATGGCTTGCTTTTACTTCTGTTTGTTCAATCTCCTATTCTTCTTTATGTATGTCCTCCTACTTTGTTCAATTCTGAGGTTGCACTGTAGGTTGGGGGTGGTCCTTTTTGCAGTTTTGAGATTTACTTATTGGGGGAGCTGTTATTCAAAATCTATCTGCAGGTCCTGAGATAAAGACAACTGCCGACAGGTGTATGGATAATCTGAACCCCACTTTCCCCTGCCTTGGAATCTGTCCATGCAGTGGGGTTGTATGTTTACTCCCTGAAATAAAATGAGGTTAACGGAGGGAGGAGATGGAGCTGATAGTGGCAGGAAGAAGGGTGTGTAGAGAGTGAGGAGTAAGGGGGAAAACAGATGAATGTACCAACAAATGGAGAGAGAGACAAAAATTGAAACATATAAAAACACTAGACCATGGCTACAAACTAACCAACTCCCATACAAAAAAAAACCCTAAAACATACAATGATGCTAACATATAAGCTTACCAACTTCCTTATTGGTGTGCTATTCCTCTATACAAAGATATGTTTTACAGAGAGAAGAAAAAAGAAGAGAAAAGAAGGGAAGAAAAAGTAAAAGGGGGAAAAAAACAGAAGGAATAGAATCAAGTCAGTAGACTAACAGAACTAATCAAGCACACTCTGAGACTTTTTGTTTAAGTCGAATGTCCTTTCAGCTCTGATTTCTAGCTGCCTTTTCAGGCTGGTAAGTTTGTTCTCAGTTAGGGTCAGTTGCCCCTCACCTGCTGTGAAGGGCAGTTCAGATCACCACTCACTTCACCACTGCCCAGTTCACCACTCAGATCTGGTCTGTGTCTGTAAAGCTTCCGTTTTCCCCTTTCGGTGTTGTTATCTTGAATCGCCAGCAGGTGGTGCTATCTCACTACTCCAGATGGTCTTTATCTCAGCTGCTCACCCCTCAGGGGAGGGAGCCATTTCCTCAAGGCACTGAGGAGGAGACCCATGTCCTGGCAGGATGCTGGTGGTCTAGTAGGTCTCAGCAGATCTTGCTTACATGGGATTCAAGGTCTGAAGTCATGGATCCCCTCAGGCACAGAGGGTGCAATGTGTAATGGCTGCTGCAGCAGTGGCAGTGGTGGTGGTAGGTCACCTCAGGCACTGGCAGTGTGATATGAAATGACTGCCCTAGTAGTAGCAGCGGCGGCAGCCACAGTATCTGCCCAGACTGCGGCGATGCCTTAGCAATGTCTACAACTGAGCTCAGTGTGAAGAGCAGGCTGCCAACAATGGAATCTGCAGCCTCTGGGAAGAGAACCAGAGTCTCTTTGTGTTCTCCTCTGTGGAGGGTCTCACAGACCTAGCAAAATTTTTAAAGTGAGTTAAAAACATTCTTAAGTTTCTGAAGTGAGTTACACTGCAAATTATCCTCTATTCTCTTTTATTTCAAAGTGGATACTGAACTGAAACCTTCACTTGCGTTTTAATGCTGGTATAATATGTAGAATGCTTTTTCATTTTCTACAGGGAAACTAAAAGAAAGTGCCCTAAACAGGTACAGCTCAGTGGGACCAAACATGTAGATTGGCTGATATAACTAAAATACACGTTTCTGTTTATTTTTTTTCACCCCTCACTACTCTCTCCTGGCTGATAGCATGAAGTATCAGTACCCTGACTTTGCAAATTGTAAATAGACAAATACATGGTGTGAGCTAATGCAACATACACATTCTACATTCTTCAACACTGACAGATATATCCCCATGCCAAATGTTACTGTTCTCTCAAAGGCTTTATACTCTTTCAATCAAAATCTCCTTTTGGAAGTGAGACCCCCATCTTTACAAAAATAAGCAAACAAACAACAAACTCCTTTTGAGACAAGATCTTAAGGTTACATAATCACTAAGTCTCTGTTACCTATCATAGTGACTTCCGTATTGGAAATGGAAATGATATGGTAAGGCAAAGGAATGACACTTTAAGTAATTTCAGATGGCAATCAGCACAAGTTTTTTTTCCTAAGGAAAGAGTCTTTCTGGTGCCTTTAAAAAGACACATCAGGATCTTCCTACTTTAAATAGTTTGAATTATGGGAAGACTTGTAGGGTATTTTTACTTTAAAAAGTCATTAATTCAACAAATGCTTCAAGTGATTAACGAACATATTCTTTTGCTCTGGCTTTTCCTTTTTTTTTTTAAACTGAAGCCCACAATTAACATCATGATACAGCACACATTATATGTAATTTGACTTCTGAAATACAATAAGTTCCCTATACAAAAACCAAGTTTCAAACTTTCAAAGATGCAAATGTGTGTTCTCATGTCCAATAATGTCAAAGAAGTGCGTCTGCCACCAAATACTATG
>NW_007251182.1:0-3017 GCF_000164805.1 Carlito syrichta | reverse complement strand
GTTCATCCAACCTATGGATCAGAGACTTATAGCAACTTTCCAGAAATATTATTGAGCAACTCTTTGGGTCCCCTCTTACTGTGGTAGCTTTTCTGTCCTCAATAAATCCTGCTTTAAAAAAAGAAATATTATTTATGTCATACTTTTTATCAGGCAATGAAGGCAAGTGACAAATGAGGAACAACACTACAACAATTTTAGAAGGCCATAAAAAACATTGACTTTAGACTGGGCCATAAAAAACATTGACTTTAGACTGGGCACCTCAAGCATTCTGGAAGTCCAAGGTGGAAGGATCACTTGAGGACAAGAGTTCAAGACCAGCTGAAGTAGGGTCTGAGCAATTAAATAACAGCCCACCAACTCAATTTTAACAAAGGAGAAGTTTATTAGTCAAGGCTCTGCCAGCTGACGACCGCTTGCAGTAAGAGAATTTCAAGCAAGATGGCCCAGAGCTGCAGCCCAGAGCTTTTTTATGTAGTCCTAGCTTATATCTTGGTTAGCTAAAGTTAGAGTTGGATATATTCCAGAGCTCTTATTGCTGTATTCTACTGGTGTAAGCAAGCTAGCGAGTTTAAAGAAGCAGATGTGGCTAGTTATGCAGGTGTGGTAGATAAGTATACAACTAATCTTGCAATATTTACAGGGGAAAAAAAACTTCCAAAGAGTCTCCAGGAAGGGAGTAACATCTGTTTCAATGCTGAAGCCATTTTTTTGATTCCCCCTTACAATCCCAGTGGCAGAGGCTGCTTTTTTTCCCTCTCATACAGCCATGTCAACATAGTGAGACTTTGCCTCTGAACAAAAAAAATTGACTTTGCAAGTGAGCAATTTTTTATTGAATGAAGAGCTTCCTAATGAAGATCTGATGGAATTGGAGGCCCAGAGAAAGGATGAAGGGAGACAAGAGGAAGAATATATAACTGAAGAACTAAAGAGATTCACAACACAGAAAATGGCAACGGGATTTTCTTTATTTGAGAGGCAATGTTAGGTTTTGGGGCATAGGATCCAAATGTAGAACAGTACACAAAGATTTCAGCAGCCATTCAGAATGCAATTCAGTTTTACCATGTCATCTATGATGAGGAAAAAGAATAACTACTGTCCAGACATCACTGAATCCTTTTTTTTCCCCAAGAAGTTAGATAAAATTTAAACTTTCCAGTGTGGCATGCAGTTTACCATTCACATATTTTCAACTCCCCAACTTGTATATGGACAGTTTTGCCTAAGATAGGCAAAATAGGTGAAGGATTACATTTGCCAGTTCTCTTAGTATTCCCATTTTGTAGCTTTTGTGAAACTGCAATCCAACTTGCCTGCTATTTTTATTTAAATAAATATTGTAAATTCTAGTTGTTGACCATGTAATTAATCCTTGTATGGAAAAAATGTTGGTGTTTGTTTCTGCAATACCTGAGCTTCAACCCAAGAGGAGAATATATTCATTGTTGGCCTCTCCATTATTCCACAGTTGTTCCTGGAAGTCATTCTGCATATCACACACTGGGACTCTGCTCCAAACTTCTTCTGCATGGAGTCATAACATTTATTAATTCCTTCTGGTTTCTAATCTGTGAGCTTCAGTGTTTTAAATAAAGAGCAACTTTTGTATTTCTACTTCAAAAGTCTACTACTTAACTTGTTACTTTATTGTAGAGTGTGATCACTAGAATCAGCATGGTAGACGGAACTTAGTAACTATAACCAATACAAGAGACAGTCTTTGACATTTAACTTTGGCCATAGAATTCCTTCACTACTGAATCTCTTTTTCATTTCTATTCTATATTTTTTTAATTGCTCATTCTTTATGTTCTCTTCTTTCAATAGATATCACAAAACTTGTTTTATTTATTGCATCAGCATAAATATGGCTGGTCATTTTACCTCACAGGGGTATTTGCCTTTTGATAGGAATGAAAACTTTATAATAATGAGAAAACTTATTTTTTTTCAGAAAATGCCTTTAAAAATAGCTCTAAAAAGCCAACCTGTCCCTACATGTCATCTTATACTTAATTCTTATGCTACACATACATACTTAATGGCCAAATAAATCCTTAGAAAATTTCAAAAGTTTAAATATGGACAAGTAAATCAATGAAAGATCATCAACTTTGCAGCAATGTCTAGAAATCAGTGTTCCTTAATGTTCAGAGAAGAAAGGGCTAATTATTTTTCTTAATGATTACTATTTGGAAATTACTCTGATTTGGCAAATATATGGACTAGTTAAGAACAGCTGGAAAAATTATAAAAGTTAATCATATGCTTGACTGGGTTTTTTTAAAAGGCTGAAATCAATAAGACGCATTGTTGACCTAAATGTGGACCAACTTTATTATGGTTTTATAATATATAAGACTGCTTAGTAAAAGCCTACAAGTATTTATCACATAAAATCTATTTGTTAAGTGGAAAAGAATTCAGAGTGATAATAGTTTTAGGATTGGAAGAGAAAGTAGGAAAATGTGTGAAGAATTTTTCTTGAGTGCAAAATTTTAAAGAGAAAAAGGTGATGAAAATATTTGAAGTATTTTCTAATATCTCACTTCCTCAAAGATAACTTAAGGTCCACAGACTGTCTTTGTTAGCCATACCACAAACACACAAAAGGGAGCAGTTATCATGGTAAAAATAAATACATTTCTTCAACTAACATTATTTGATAATTTACTCTATTTCAGGTTGTAGGAGGTATAAAAGTAAATTAGATGGGTAATATTTTCTAAAAGACTGTTTTGGTAGTGAAGAAAAGATGAAAGTGAATGATTTAATAAAAGGATAAATTTATTAAATCTATTCACTTTAGTGTGTCTCATTGATAAAATATATTTATTGTAATCATCAGAAGAGCCCCTTACTAGTGTAGCTTAGAGAACTAGTCAGAAATAGGCACATCAATGCTATATGTTAAAAACTATTCTGTTATGGCATGTTTGTTTTTCTGTTTTGAATTGTTTTACTTTTTAATATTGGAATTGGACTAAATATTTTTTAGGACTACACTT
>NW_007251181.1:24932-26498 GCF_000164805.1 Carlito syrichta | reverse complement strand
CTCCAGTCTGGGCGACAAAGTGAGACTCCAACTCAAAAAAAAAAAACAACAACAAAAAACCCTTTCATGACCCCCCAGGCCTCAGGGCAGAGTCCAAGTGTTCTCACACAGTTAAGAAGAGCCTCAAGCCGGGCTCGGTGGCTCAGCCTATAATCCCAGCACTTTGGGAGGCTGAGGTGAGTGAATTGCTTGAGCCTGCAGGTTAGAGACCAGGCGGGGCAACTTGGTGCTCTGCTCACTGTCTGGGCTCTGGTCCTGTCCTCATACTGGCATCCTTGAACAAGTCAGGCTTTTTCCTCTGCCTCCAGCTAATGTCTCCTTTACCTAGCTAACTTCAATTCTTTGCCTCTTTCGTCAGTTCTACAAACATTTATTGAGCACCTACTGCATGCCAGGCCTTATTCTGGGAGCTGGGGAGACAGCAGTAAACAAGACAGGCCAGGCCCCTCTTTCACAAGCTCACAGCTTGACAGAGAAGGCTCAGAGAGTGGCTAAACCCCAGGATTCTGGACCTGACAGATGGAGTTTGAATCCCATCTCTTGCTAGCTGGGGGCAAATGTACACACGTAGTACTATATGAATGCAGATCGCTCCGTTGCCTCTGCTTCTAGGACGCTCTCTCTGATTGCTGCAAGCTGGTTGTGTCTCCCTTGGGGTCCCGCAGGCCCCTGTGCTCCCTCATCCAGGCACTGAACACGCTGGGCTGTCTCGCTTGGGCAGTGGGTGTGTCTCCCGCACTGGACAGGCAGCCCGGTGAGGGCAGGGACCGGGGCTTTTCCGATCACTGCTCTGCCCCAGAAGCCCCAGGGACAGCACTGTGCACACAAGAGGCACTCAGTAAACGTATACTGAGCACATGAATGTCAGCGACAGCTGCGGGAAGCACTCGGGTTTCTTGCCAGGCAGGTGGGCCACCAGGGGGTGGGAATCATTCGGCGGGATCTGGAGGTCGCTCCCCAGGGCGGCCCCGCGCGCTGGAACCTCTGTCCCGAGTGGAACTCGGTGTAACAGTGCCCCCTTGTGGTCGCCTCGCATCTTCGAACCCCGCTGCGGGCGCGGCCCTCCCGGCGCCAGGAAGGAGGGCGGGGCGGGACTCCCAACCCGGGTCACCCGGGTCCCACCTGGTCCCCATGAGCAACCAAGCGCGGGCCCCAGCCCCCTCCCCGGCCCGGGCCTCAACCCCGGTCCGGGCCTCGACCCCGGCCCGGACGCCGACTCCGGTCCGGAACACGACCCCGACCCGGACCCCGACCCTGACTCCGGTCGGGACTCCCACGCTGGGCGGGACCCTGGCTCCGGTGCGGACCACCACCCCGGTCCGGACCCCGACCCGGACCCCGACCCTGACTCCGGTCGGGACTCCCACGCTGGGCGGGACCCTGGCTCCGGTGCGGACCACCACCCCGGTCCGGACCCCGACCCGGATCCCGACCCTGACCCCGGTCGGGACTCCCACGCTGGGCGGGACCCTGGCTCCGGTCCGGGCCACCACCCCGGTCCAGACCCCGGTCCAGACCCCGACCCTGGCCCCGGTCGGGACTCCCACGCTGGGCGGGACCCTGGCT
>NW_007251181.1:23477-24009 GCF_000164805.1 Carlito syrichta | reverse complement strand
GGCGGGGCAGCAGCGCGCAACAGTCCAAGCAGGCCGGGTTCAGTTCCCACGCGGCCCAGGGCCGAGCCTCTTCGGGTCTGTGGCAACAACAACAGTGACAGTACTCCTTGACCTCCGACACCCGGGGCCGAAGGTGGCCGGGGACGGCTCGTCTTCCCCTCTGATCCCGGGGCCTCTCTCCTGCCCTGAAGGGATCGTTGCCTCTTGACTCTCTGCCTTGGTTTCTCCTTTTCTCTCGGCCCAGGCTCTTTCCTGCTCTGTCTCTTCCCACCTGACTGTCTCTTCCTTCTGCCTTGAATCTCTTTCTCCTCTGGGCTGCATCTTGGTTCCCTCCCTGCCCCCTCCCCATTTCCTCCTTTCTCTGACTCCGTGGGTTCATTCATTCATTCAACAACTGCTGATCATGTGGTGGTTTGTGGGCCCTGGGGAAGATGGTGGGGTTTTTTTCTGAGTGAAATGGTGCTGCTGGTGTCCGGCTCGGTGGCTCAGCCTGTCATCCCGCGCCTTTGGGAGGCTGAGGTGAGTGGATTGC
>NW_007251181.1:21494-21960 GCF_000164805.1 Carlito syrichta | reverse complement strand
AAAAAAAAAAAAAAAATAGGGATGTTGAGACGATCCCATGAGGCGACACTTATCAGGTAGTTGACAGACATGGGTCAGAATGGGGCTCAGTGTATGCCACTTAGGCACTTTTTTCAAAAGAGCTTAACACATTTCAAAAAAAATTTTTTTTGAGTCGGAATCTCACTCTGTCACCCAGGCTGGAGTGCAGTGGCAAGCTCACGGCCACCGCAGATGAGGTCTCGTTGAGTTGCCCAGGCTGGTCTCGAACCCGTGGGCACAGGCAGTCCTCTCACCTCAGCCTCCGACCTATAATCCTAGCACTTTGGGAAGCCGAGGTGAGAGGATTGCCTGAGCCCACGGGTTCGAGACCAGTCTGAGCAACTCGGTGAGACTTCATCTCTACAATAAGTCAAAAAATTAGCTGCGCATGGTGGCACGTGCCTGTAGTTCCAGCTACTTGGAAGGTTGAGGTGGAAGGATCACC
>NW_007251181.1:19146-20854 GCF_000164805.1 Carlito syrichta | reverse complement strand
AAAAAAAAAAAAAAAAAAGTTAACCAGCATGTAGTCCCAGCTACTGGGGAGGCTGAGGCAGGAGGACCATGAGATCAGGAGATTCCTTGAGACTTGGAGTGTGAGACTGGGCTGTAGTGAGCTATGATGGTGCCACTGCACTCTATCTTAGACAACAGAGTGAGACCCTGTCTCTAAAAATTAAAAACAGGCCAGGCGAGGTGGCTCATTCTTGTAATCCCACACTTTGGGAGATGGAAGTCGGAGGACTTGCTTGAGCCCAGGAGTTTGAGACCAGCCTGGGCAACATAGCAAGACCTGATCTCTACAAAAAATCAAAAATTAGCTGAACTTGGTGGCATGAGCCTGTAGTCACAGCTACTTGGGAGGCTGAAGTGGAAGGACAGCCTGAGCTGAAAGGGGTTGAGGATGCGGTGAGCCATGATTGTGCCACTGTACTCCAGCCTAGACAACGGAGTGAGACCCTGATTCAATAAATAAATACCAAAAAAGAAAAAAACCCAAACAAAAAAACACATTAGCCGGGCGTGGTAGCGTGTGCCTGTAGTTCCAGCTACTTGGAAGGCTGAGGCGGAAGCATCGCCAGAGCCCAATAGGTCCAGGCTGTGGTGGCCGGGAGCGTGCCACTGCACTACAGCCTGGGCAACAGACTGAGACTCCAACTCAAAAACAAAAACAAAAAAAACCACACGCACAAGTATTTGCTGAGTATCTACTATGTGCTGGACACTGTTCTAGACCCTGAGGATACAGCAGTAAACAAAACAGATACAAACTCCTACCCTAGTAGAGGTCGACATTCTAGTGCAAGACAGACAATGAACGGGATACATGGGTGAACAGAAGGCATTTTAGAAGGTGATACGTGTTTAGGAGAAAAACCAAGTAGGGAAGAGGAGTGGGGAGTTTGGGAGGCTTTTTGTAACTAAACTGAGTGTGCAGGAAAGGCCTCATTGAGAAGGTGGTATTTAACCGAGCGCAGTAGGCTCATGCCTGTAATCCCAGCATTTTGGGAGGCTGCAGTGAGAGGATTGCCTGAGCCCAGGGGTTCGAGACCTGCCTGGGCAACTTAGCAAGACCTCATCGCTACAATAAATCAAAAATTAGCCAGGCATGGTGGCACACGCCTCTAGTTCTAGCTACTTGGAAGGGTGAGGCGGAAGGATCACCTGAGACCAGTTGATTGAGGCTATGGTGGCTCTGAGCGTGCCACTGCATTCCACCCTGGGTGGAAGCTGTGACCGTGTCCCTGCACTCCAGTTGGTTGACAGAGTGAGACCCCAAATTTAAAAAAAAAGAAAACTAGCAAGAAAAGTAGACTTGGAAAACACCATGGAACAGTGCCTGCCGGACACCTAGTAAGCCTTATTTAAATTTTTAAGGAGTTGTCATCCTTGTTACTTTAAATTTCTTTCTCTCTTCTCTCCCATCTCAGGAGCCTCAGCGGGATGACGAGAAGGGCTGAAATGTTGCCAAGTCAGGCCCTTTTCTGATGGTGGCTGGGGCTGGGATGGGGTCAGGGCGGGCAGAGGGAAATACAGAGTTGGCCTTTCCGTGCCGTGGTCCATGTCTGCTGGCGCCACACCTCCGGGGTCTGTGGAATTCACCTGCTAGAGCACACCCAGCGTCTTCGACATGCTGTTTGTCCCACTGTCTTCTGCTGGGACTCCAAGACAGTGTCTTCCCCTGCCCAGCCCCCACCCCTCCC
>NW_007251181.1:16641-18625 GCF_000164805.1 Carlito syrichta | reverse complement strand
TCGCCAGAGCCCAGCAGGCGAGGCTGCGGTGACCGGGAGCGGCCACTGCACTCCAGTCTGAGTGAGAGTGAGACTCCAACTCAAAAAAAAAAAAAACAGTGGGAAGAAGAGAGGATGGACACAGGGTAGGCAACTAACACACAGGACCTGCCATAACATGGTGGTGCAAACTGTCACTGGACAGAGAGATCACGTGTGCTGCCACACGCAGGGAGTAAGGCTCTGCATGTTTCCCAGGAGCCTGGACAGTGTGTCTGCCCAGTCGAGTGTGGAAGTGACCAGGGTGACAGTGGGGCAGGAGGAACACTCTATAGCCTCGCACTTAAGGGCACAGACCTTGGATCCCAATTCTTATCTAGATTCAAACCCTGGCTTTGCCATTTTCTAGCTTTGGTAAGTAATGTCACTTGTGGCAAGTGATTTCAGTTGCTCCATCTGTAAAATGGGGAATACCACAGTACTTAACTTGAAGGGTTCAAAGAAGCAAATGGGTTAAATATTAAAGATCTCAGAAGAGCGCTTTGCACAGCATATAAGAGCTATGTGAATGTTAGTTTTAAAAAAAAATCTTGCTGGGTGCAGTGGCTCACGCTTGTAATCCCAGCACTTTGGGAGGCTGAGGTGAGAGGAATGCCTGGATTCAGAGGTTCAAGACTAGCCTGGGCAACATGGCAAGACCTCATCTCTGCAATAAATCAAAAATTTAGCTGGGTGTGGTGGCACATGCCTGTAGTTTCAGCTACTTGGAAGGCTGAGACAGAAGGATTGCCTGAACCCAGCAGGTGGAGGCTGTGGTGGCCATGAGTGTGACTATGACCAAAAAAAAAGTGAGACTGAGCCGGGCTCCGTGGCTCAGCCTGTAATCCTGCGCCTTTGGGAGGCTGAGGTGAGTGAATTGCCTGAGCCCGCGGGTTCGAGACCCGCCTGGGCAGCGAGACCTCATCTCTACAATAAATCAAAAAATCAGCTGGGCGTGGTGGCGCATCCTGTAATTCCAGCTACTTGGAAGGCTGAGGCGGAAGGATCGCCGGAGCCCAGCAGGTCGAGGCTGCGGTGGCCGGGAGCGGCCACTGCACTCCAGTCTGGATGACAGAGTGAGACTCCAACTCAAAAAAAAAAAAAAAAAAGTGAGACTATGACCAAAAAAAAAAAAAATCTTAGGGCATACTTGTTTACAAGGACAGAAACTATGCTTGGCTCATGGAACCAAAGAATCCAGGAGTAGTGTTGGTTTCAGGCAAGGCTGGAACAAGGGGCTTAACAGTGTCACCACAGATTATGTCTCTCCATATCTTGGGTCCGCCTTGTTTCATGCTGACTTCCTTCTCTTGTTCCAGTTATTGGAGCCGAGTACAAATCAACCCAAAACATGGAGACGATAAAATAACATTTATTCTGTTCATGAGTCTACACTTTGGACAGGGCTTAGTTGCGTCAGCCATGTCTGCTCTGCTCAGTTTCACCTGGTAAGGGTCAGTGGCTGAGGCTGGACTCATCGGAATGCTCATACCCACTCACATGTCGGGTCACTGGGCTGGAAGCCCTGGGGCTCCCCAGGCACCTGGGTCCCTCTCTGTGGGCTCCTTTGGGTGTCTCTCCAGTGTGGTGGTTTCACAAAGGCCAGGCTTCTTCACTGGAAGCAAGAACACAGGGAGGAGGAGGCAGAGGACTCTCAGTAAAGGCCTGAAGGTGAGGATCAGCTCTATGTGGAGGAATAATAAGTAAAGTAATAAAATAACAAATAATAGTAAGTGCATCCATACATCATACAGTTAATAAATCATGATAGCCGGGCTTGGTGGCTCAGCTTGTAATCCCACGCCTTGAGAGGCTGAAGTGAGTGGATTGCCTGAGCCCGCGAGTTCAAGACCTGCCTGGGCAACTTGGTGAGACCTCATCTCTACAATAAATCAAAAAATTAGCCGAGTGTGGTAGCGTGTGCCTGTAGTTCCACCTACTTGGAATGCTGAAGTGGAAGGATCGC
>NW_007251181.1:13647-16392 GCF_000164805.1 Carlito syrichta | reverse complement strand
AGGATCGCGGGAGCCCAGCAGGTCAAGGCTGCAGTGGCCAGGAGTGTGCCACTGCACTCCAGTTGGAGTGAGACTCCAACAACTCAAAATAAATAAATAAACAAACAAAATAATAGCAAAACATTTGCTTTAAAGGGACTCATGTGCAGAGGACTGCCCATGTGACTGAGTAGGGACCTGGGACTTTGTCTAGAGGCCACTGGGAAGCCTGTGGTAGAAGGGTTTGAATATTAGGACCGTCCTTCCAGCTGCCGTATGGAGTTGGGGGAGAAGACCTGGCAGGGATGCTTGAGAAGCTGGATGAACAGCTGAGGGCTGGGATCTGAGATGGGAACAGGGGACAGCAGGTGTAAACATCTTGCTCAGCTGCACAGTCAGAAGGAGCATTCCCCACAAGATCACCCTCATGTCAGACACCAACTACAAGTTCAGGGGTTTTTTGGTTCTGTTTTTTGAGTTGGAGTCTCACTCTGTTGCCCAGACTGGAGTGCCATGGCACACTCCCAGCCACTGAAGCCCCGACCTGCTGGGCTCCAGTGATCCTTCCGCCTCAGCCTTCCAAGTACCTGGAACTACAGGCGTGCGCTACCATGCCCGGCTAATTTTTGATTTATTGTAGAGATGAGGTCTTGCCAAGTTGCCCGGGCTGGTCTCGAACGCGCGGGCTCGGGCAATCCACTCACCTCTGGGGCTTCCAAAGTCCTGGGATTACAGGCTGAGCCTCCGAGCTGGCCAGGGTTTTGTTTTGTTTTGTTTTTGAGTCAGAATCTCACTCTGTCACCCAGGCTGGAATACACTGGCACCCTCACAGCCACCCCAGTGCCGATGTGCTGGGCTCAGGTGATCCTTTCACCTCAGCCTTCCAAGCAGCTGGAACTACAGGTACATGCTACCATGCCCGACTAATTTTTTTTGACATATTGTACGAAGAAGATGAGGCAGAAGATGAGCCCGGCAGGTCGAGGCTGCAATAGCCATGAGCAGCGTGCCACTGCACTCCAGCCTAGACAACAGAGTGAGACTTCAACTCAAAAAAAAAAAAATAAGCCGGGTTCAGTGGCTCAGCCTGTAATCCCAGCATTTTGGGAGGCCGAGGCGAGTGAATTGCCTGAGCCCACGGGTTTGAGACCTTCCTGGGAAAACTTGGTGAGACCTCTACAATAAATCAAAAATTAGCCAGGAATGGTGGTGCACACCTGTAGTTCCAGCTGCTTGGAAGGTTGAGGTAGAAGGATAGCAGGAGGTCAGCAAGGTGACACTGGAGTAGCCGTAAGTGTTCCACTGCACTCCAGCCTGGGTGACAGAGTGAGACTCCAACTCAAAAAAAAAAAAAAAAAAAAAAAAAATATATATATATATATATATATATCTCCAACTGGGAAGCTCATCCGAGTCTCTGTGTCCAGAGTTTTTAATGAGGCCTCATTACAGAAGCACAGTTGGTTGACTCATGGTACATGTGGTTGAATGCAATTTCCAGCCCTGCCTGCCTCCCTGGGTCAGAGGTCAGATATGAAGATTGAGCTGGTATCACAGGGTTCAAAGCCCCAACCCTCTAATCATATCATTGGCATTTCTGGTTCCCATCCTGAGTCATCTCATTAGTCTAAGCCATCCATCAGGGGTTCACTGTGAGTCACTGCATTAGCATAAACCATCAGGGCTAGCCGGCTCGGTGGATCAGCCTGTAATCCCGTGCTTTGGGAGGCCGAGGTGAGTGGAGTGCCTGAGCCTGCGGGTTCGAGACCCGCCTGGGCAATTTGGCCAGACCTCATCTCTACAATATCAAAAATTAGCCGGGTGTGGTAGCACATGCCTGTAGTTCCAGCTACTTGGAAGGCTGAGGCAGAAGGATCGCCGGAGCCCAGCAGGTCGATGCTGGGGTGACCATGAGCATGCCACTGCCCTCCAGCCTGGGCAACGGAGTGAGACTCCAACTCAAAAAAAAAAGAAAACATCCCCTGTGATCCGCTGCACCTGGCGCTCCCCCGGCCTAGAGCCTGTCCCCACTCGAGTGACTCGCCCGCACCGCTCCATCCCCGACAACCTGGGAGCTCCCAGAAGCCAGAGCCCGTGGCGAAGCCCGCGGGGCTCCCACCGGGGCCTCCTGCCGCCCCAGCGCCGCAGCCACAGACCTCGGCCTCCTCGCCGTCACTGCTGCGCTCGCTGTCCTCCTCCTCCGAGAAGTTGCTGTCCTCGCTGTCCGACATCTTCCGCTCCTGCAGGCTAAGACGGCGGCCTCAGCGCCTCGCACGGGCCCGAGCTCAATCCGAGCCTCAGTTTCCCGCAGGTGCCCGGGGAGAAAGAAATCCCTTAGCGCACTTCCGGCAGCCACGCTCCGGCGATCGAGAACCCGAGTGGGGGCCACTCCCCACCAGGCCCCCCCATAGGCCCCCGATATATCTCCTGAGTCTGCTGCCACCTCCTCACCCACTCCGGCTGCACCTTCGCGCTCAGTTCTGGCGGCGGGCGCCATGACGCCCGGCTGGGGCTGGCTGGTACTCTCTCGAGAACCTTCGCTAACGCGAGATTTGCGAGCTGCCCCGGTGACTCACTTCCGGGCTGCCATCTTGAGAGTGACAAGTTGTCTTAGGCCCGGCGTGGAGCTCACATCTGCGGAGGGTTGGGCGGTAAAGAGTGTTTTTTCCTCTTGGATCTGGCCTCGTCCAGCCTGGAATTCATGTGTGAATTTTTTTTTTTGAGTCGGAGTCTCACTCTGTCGCCCAGACTGGAGTGCAGTGGCCG
>NW_007251181.1:9808-12916 GCF_000164805.1 Carlito syrichta | reverse complement strand
TGGGCGACAGAGTGGGACTTCAACTCAAAAAAAAAAAAAAAAGTAAAGTACATTAGGGAGAAAGAGAAGAAAGAAAGAAGATTTACCTCCCCAAGGTGGGGAAGGGGGGGCACCAAAGCCAGGAAGCATGGCGACTGCCATAGCTCAAAGAGCACATGGCCACACCAGACTCTGGCAAGGCAATAACCACTGGTTGCTTTGGTTGAGTCCTTTTAACCATTCCCCTTGATGGGGGAAGATCATTAAGTGAGAGAACCATAATAGAGTATACCATAAACTTAGGTTAAGAGCATGCTATAACCCAATAAATATGTAATCGGCTTGTGGACAATAGCGCAGCCATTTTAGTTTTCTGCTTTAAAACATAACCTGTAGCTGTTTAAAGTTTCAGTTATGGGGAAAACTGCAAAGCTCCAGTTCAAGCTTTAATCCCTTCCCTTGACCCACTTTCCCCTTAGCAACAACCAATCAGGTGCCAGGGGAAAATCACCTAAAGTTTCCAAATATCTCTGCAACTTCACCAGCTAGTGGGCCAAGGTCAGCTGGAGTCAAGCTAGCCAATCCTCCACGATTGAGCTGACTACCAGAGGTTACTACCCAATTAAATGGTAACAAGACTGGAAAGTCCCCCCAAACTCCTCCTCCCTTTGTGTGAAAGCATAAAAGGCATCTGCTTAAGGAAGTCAGGGCCTCTGGGTGTACTCCGCTGCGTCGGTTGTTCACGACAGAGGTCCAGGCTCGAGCTTGCAAATAAAGACCCTCTTGAACTTTCATCGGAATTGGCTCTTGGTGGTCTCGGATTGAACTTTCAGCCACTGCATAGGGTGATTGGGTGGTGGTCTGCCTCCACGTCATCACAAAGGGGCAGGCAAGCACAGGTACTGATGATGTCAGGTGGTGGACAGCAGGCAGATGGGTGGGTTAGTCACACGATTGCTGCCATGGTGGGGCTTATCTGTGTCAAGTAGTTCACAGAGGGCTTATTAGGTTAACCTCTGGGGGAGAGTGATTCCTCCGAGAGACTTGTTAGACATTTGCAATTCATAAACTCAGACATTTGCAACTCATAAATTCCTTGACCAAAGGTGGGGTGGTCTTATTATTACTTTTATGACTTTGGTCAGCCAAAGGGTGCTCTTTGATCTTTGGTCTTGACAAGGAACCTAAAAGTTTACTAAAAATTATTATGCTAAACTATGAATGATTAGGCTGTCCCGGTTTTGCATCTGAAGGAAATTTGCCGAGGGGGATGGGATAGGCTGCTACTTGTACTATAGTAGAATGTCTGAATGCTTGCTAATGGTTGCACTGAGGCAAAAAGACTAAAGAATAAGCTAAGTTTCTTTTAGGTTTCTATATGTACCTTTCATACGTATTCGTGATTATGTGTCAGAGCTATGGCAGAGAGGACAGGTGTATGGGAGACAAAAAATTAACCTGATGGGGGCATATCTTTAAATTATTTATTTCTTTATTTCAGTTGGAGTCTATCACCCAGACTGGAGTGCAGTGGCATGCTCACTGCCAGCCGCCACCACAGCCTCAACCTGCTGGGATCAGGCGATCTTGCCATCTCAGCCTTCCAAGTAGCTGGAACTACAGGTGCACACCACCATGCCTGGCTAATTTTTGATTTATTATAGAGATAAGGTCTTGCCAAGTTGCCCGGGCTGGTCTCGAATCTCTGGGCTCAGGCAATCCTCTCGTCTCTCAAAGTGCTGGGATGACGGGCATGAGCCACTGGGCCCAGCTGATAGGACGATTTTAAAAATGAGAAGCTGCTGGGAACAGTGGCTCACACCTGTCATTCCAGCACTTTTGGAGGCTGAGGCAAGAGGATTGCCTGAGCTCAGGGATTCGAGACCAGCTTTGGCAATTTGGTGAGTCCTCGTCTCTACGGTAAACCAAAAAATTAGCCGGGCGTGATGGCCCATGCCTGTAGTTCCAGCTACTTGGAAGGCTGAGGCGGAAGGATCGCCAGAGCCCAGCAGGTCGAGGCTGCAGTGGCCAGGAGTGGGCCACTGCACTCCAGTCTGGGAGACAGAGTGAGACTCCAACTCAAAAAAAAAAAAAAAGAAATCAGTCAGGCATAGTGGCACACGCCTATGGTTCCCACTACTAAAAATAAAAAATTAAGCCAGATGAGGTGGCTCATGCTGGTAACTCGAGGACTCGGAGGTGGAGGTAAGAGAAATGCCTGAGCCTAGGGGTTTGAGACCAGTCCGGGCAACTTGGTGAGACCTCGTCTCTACAAAAAAAAAATTAATAAATAATTAGCCAGGTATGGTGGCACATGCCTGTGGCTCCAGCTTCTTGGAAGGCTGAGACAAGGATTGCCCACTACACTGCACTCCAGAGGGACGTCAGAGGAAAACTCTGACACACACACACACACACACACACACACACACACGGATTCTACAAATAGAGTGACTATTGATACTGCTGCAGAAAGGCATTTACTCCAGGAAAGAGGAGAAACAGTCATCTTCCCCCACCCTCCATTGAAAGTTTTTCCTAGGCCGGGCTAGGTGGCTAAGCCTGTAATCCCGCGCTTTGGGAGGCTGAGGTGAGTGAATTGCCTGAACCCGCGGGTTCGAGACCCATCTGGGCAACTTGGCAGACCTCATCTCTACAATAAATAAAAAATTAGCCGGGCGTGGTAGCGCACACCTGTAGTTCCAGCTACTTGGAAGGCTGAGGTGGAAGGATCGCCGGAGCCCAGCAGGTCAAGGCTGCGGTGGCTGGGAGTGGCCACTGCACTCCAGTCTGGGCGACAGAATGAGACTCCAACTCAAAAAAAAAGAAAAAAAAAAGTTTTTCCTTGGGCTGGATGTGGTGGCTCACATCTATAATCCCAGCACTTTGGAAGGTCGAGGTGAGAGAATTCCCTGAGCCCACGGGGTCAAGACCAGCCTGGGCCAATTGGCGAGACCTCGTCTCTGCAATAAATAAAAAATTAGCCAGGCTTGCTGGTGTGCACCTGTAGTTCCAGCTACTTGGAAGATTGAGACAGCAGGATCACCTGAGCCCAGCAGGTCAAGGCTGTGGTGGCTGTGAGTGTGTCACTGCACTCCAGCAGCGGAGACAGAGGAGACTCCAGCTAAA
>NW_007251181.1:6925-9788 GCF_000164805.1 Carlito syrichta | reverse complement strand
TTGAGGATGCAGTGTCCGGGAGCGTGCCACTGCACTCCAGTCTGGGCGACAGAGTGAGACTCCAACTAAAAAAAAAAAAAAATTTTTCTTCGGTGGATCTGTCGTTCTTAACTCTCAACCCTGGCTGCACATTAGAATATACTTGAGAAGGTTGGGCACAGTGGCTCTCACCTTAATCCCAGCACTTTGGGAGGCTGAGGCAAGAGAATTGACTTGAGTCCAGGGATTGAGATCAGTCTGGGCAACTTGGCAAGACCTTGTCTCTACAATTAGTCAAAACAATTAGCTGGGCATGGTGGCTCATGACTGTAGTTCTAGCTACTTGGACGGCTGAGGTAGAAGAATTTCCTAAGCCCAGCAGGTCAACGCTCCAGTGACCGTGAGCATGCCACTGAACTCCAGCCTGGGTGACAGTGAGACTCTGACTGAAAAAAAAAAGGCTGGGCACGGTGGCTCAGCCTGTAATCCCAGCACTTTGGGAGGCCAAGGCAAGAGGATTGCCTGAGCCTGGGGGTTCGAAACCAGCCTCAGCAACTTGGTGGGACCTTGTCTCTACAATAAATCACAAAACTAGCCGGGTGTAGTGGTGTGCATCTGTAGTTACAGCTACTTGGAAGACTGGGGCGGAAGGATCATCTAAGCCCAGCAGGTCGAGGCTGCAGTGGCCGTGAGCGTGCCGCTGCAATCCAACCTGGGTGACCAGAGTGTGACTCCAACTCAAAAAAAAAAAAGAATATACTTGAGAGGATGAGAGAGAGGGAGAGATGCATAATGTTCCTCAACTAGAAACAACCCATGAAACATGTCCATCATGAGGAGAACAAGCATTGTGGTACACCCATCCATGTGGTGGAATAGTAACAACTACTGATACACACATGAATGCATCTCCAAAACATTATGCTGAGTGAAAGAAGCCAGACACCAGGGTATGTACAGCATAATTCCATTCAGATGAAACTCTAGAGCAAGCAAAACTGCTCTACGCAGACAGAAAGCAGATTAGTGGGTGTCTGGGGCTGGAGGTGGAGACTGACTGGGGAGGGGCATGAGGGAATGCTTTGGGATGGTGGAAATGTGTCAGAATTCACTGAAATGTGCACTTCAGATGGGTGTCTTTTTCTGTATGCAAATTATACCTTTAAGAAGTTTATTTGAAAAAATCTAGATGCCGAGTCCAGTCTGGCAACACAGCAAGACCTCTGTCCCTCTTTCATCTGTCCTTTCCTGGAAGAGGAGAAAAAAGGCAGTTTCTGAAAGAGAGGGAGAAAGGGACCAGGTGGGGGCAATCTCTTTAACTCCCTGCCCTAGGAGGTCAGAGACTTCAGGTCTCACCTTCTTTTCCTCCTCCTCGCCTCTTCCCCTTGGCTCCTGGGGCTCCAGGTGGTCATCTGGCCTAGAAGGAAGAGAAGGCTTAGGGTTCAGAACCAAGTTTCCTGCCCTCTCTCCATCCAGCCTCTCCGGCTGTACCTTGGGAGTGTGTGTCCTCCGAGGCTCATGCTGTGGGAAGGTGCTGAGCACAGGCTCCTTGGAGTAACTCCAGGAGTTTGGCCAGAAAGAGGGGGACAGATCTCTGGGGATGTCCTTCACAGGGCAGGCAAGGGCCCTGGCTGGCCACCCACAGTCGGGACCCCAGGACATCCAGCAGGCGCTGTAGCTGGAACACAGTAATCCCCACAGATGGGCCCTCCTCGAACCCAATGACAGATAGCTCCAACCTGAAGCAGCCTAGAGTCTCCGCAGGACATACCTGTGGGGACAAAGTGACTTGGTGTATTTGGGCAAGGGCATGATTCCAAATCCCCACTTCCAATTTCTTATTTGTGGCCTGGGACAAACCCTTTCACTTCTTTGAGGCTCGGTTTCCTCATCTATAAATGGAGCCCTGGATAACCTTAAGGGCTGACACTAGCCCATACTGGACTTGTGTGCAAGTTGGAAAATGACACTGATGCTTCCTTAAGGTACTTCTTTTCTTTTTTTTCTTTTAGTTGGAGTCTCACTCTGTCGCCCAGACTGGAATGCAGTGGCCACTCCCGGCCACCACAGCCTCGACCTGCTGGGCTCCGGCGATCCTTCTGCCTCAGCCTTCCAAGTAGCTGGAACTACAGGTGCGCGCTACCATGCCCGGTTAATTTTTTATTTATTGTAGAGATGAGGTCTCGCCAAGTTGCCCTGGCGGGTCTCAAACCCGAGGGCTCAGGCAATCCACTCACCTCAGCCTCCCAAAGTGCGGGATTACGGGCTGAGCCAGCGAGCCAGGCTCCTTAAGTACTTCTAAGTGCTGATTTTATTAGAACAAGAGACTTTATTGCCACCTGCCGGAAGTTGACCAATAAGCACATCTACAAAGTGAATGATGTGAACACAGTACTGTCTCTGTAGATGCGGGATCCTTGTGCATTGAATAACCTTCACATGCATACCCAGTGGCCCTGTCTATCTTATAGGACTGGTATGAAAAGTAATCAAAGCCAGGCAATGTGGCTCATGCCTGTAATCCCAGCACTTTGGGAGGCCAAGGCAATAGGATTACTTGAGCCCAGGAATTCGAGATCAACCTGGAAGTTTGAGACCAGCCTAGGCAAAATAGCAAGACCTCATCTCTACAAAAAAAAAAAAAAAATCAAAGAAAGTAGCCATGTATGGTACCATGCTCCTGTAGTTCTAGTCAATTTGGAGGCTGAGGCAGAAGCATCACCTGAATCCAGGTGTTTGAGACTGTTTTAAGCTATATCATGCCACTGCACTCCAGCCTGGGTGACTGAGAGAGACCCGACTCCAAAAATAAAAATAAGCCAGGCTCGGTGGCTCAGCCTGTAATCCCGCGCCTTGAGAGGCTGAGGTGAGTGGATTGCCTGAG
>NW_007251181.1:4862-6692 GCF_000164805.1 Carlito syrichta | reverse complement strand
GCGCACCTGTAATTCCAGCTACTTGGAAGGCTGAGGCGGAAGGATCGCCGGAGCCCAGCAGGTCGAGGCTGCAGGGCCGGGATGGCCACTGCACTCCAGTCTGGGCGTCAGAGTGAGACTCCAACTCAAAATAAAATAAATAAATAAAATAAAATAAAACAAAATAAAATAATAAAGCATTTAGACCAGCACCTGGCACAGATTAAGCACTTTTTAAGTGTAACTGTGATCATTTTCATCATCATCGTCTTTTTTTTCCAGGTGATCCTTCCGCCTTTGCCTTCCAAGTGCTGAAACTACAAGTGCATGCCACAATACCCGGCTAATTTTTTGGTTTACTGTAGAGATGAGGTCTCACCAAGTTGCCCAGGCTGGTCTCGAACCCATGGGCTCAGGCAGTCCTTTCGCCTCCACCTCCCAAAGTGTTGGTGTTACAGGCCTGAGCCACCATGCCCTACTATCTGTTGTTACTATGTATCAGTCCCTATTTTAGGTACTGGAGACAGCAGCAAACTAAATACGTTTGTTGAGCTGGGCACAGTGTGGCTCATGCCTGTAATCCCAAAACTTTAGAAGGCTGAGGCGGGAGGACTGCTTGAGTCCAGGAGTTCAAGATCAGCCTGAGCAAAAAAGCAAGAACTGTTTGTCTCTACAAAAAATTAGCTGGACATGGTGGTGCAGGCCTGTAGTTCCTGCTACTTGGGAGACTAAGGCGGAAGGATCTCCTGAGACCAGGAGGTTGAGGCTGTGCACTCCAACCTGGGCAGCAGAGTCAAACTCTGTCTCAAAATTATATGTATAAATATGAAATCTGTCAAGGCTGGGGGCTGAGTCAGGAGCTTAACAGCCACAACACTAGTCCCGCTGCCTCCTCCCCTAGTATACTCAAGCGTTCACACACCTAAGCACTCACAGGGAGCCCAGTGGATTCTCCTTAAGCTTCCAACTTCAGGAAGGAGCTGATGCAATACTCACAGAGAGATCATCTGGGGTGTAGAGAGTGCCATCATTTCTGTCTCCCTACGATTTGGGGGTAAGGAGGGAAATCAGATCCTGGAGGGGAAGAGCCTGACCGTCCCTCAAACACACCCCCTCCCTAGCCCCTCAACTGGCCCGCCCCGTCTGCTGGTTCTGCCCCTTCCTCACCAGCCTCTTCATGATGGCGTCAAGGAAGTAAAAGGGCTCCCTCCGGCAGAGGGGGCTTCCTAGGCACCCCCAGGGCTGCAGGAGCAGGAGGATGGTCCAGAGAGGCCACATGGGCTACTTGCTCACTTCTGGCCTTTCTCTGGTCCCTGGCCTAGGGGTTCTGGAAGAGAGAGTTACAGAAAGAGGGAGCAGATGGGAAGACTGGAGTGGCTGAGGGAAACTGCTCCCTGCCCTTCCACTGACAGCTCCATTCAAGCCACAGGTATTCCGGGAATGTCCCCTGAGAGCCCAGAAAAGAAAGTGACCCCAGAGTAGGAGGGCTTAGGTCAGAGAACTAACAGGGACCTTGAACTCCTGCCCTCCCCCAGCAGGCTCCCAAGGCAATTCAGCGTGTGTCTCGGAGGTCTGTCTTCTCATGGAAACACCTGTGCTGGGCCTCATCCCTGTGTGCAGGTGCACATTTGGGGCTCTCTGCTCCCCATCCTGTTTCTGTCTCGAGGCTTTTAGACACTTTGTGCCTGCCTGTATCTGTGTCTTTTCCCGCTGAGGACGGGCCTTTTCTGCTTCTGGATCTGTCTCCAGGCTTGTGTTTTCTAGTCCTTCTCTGACTGTCCTGATCCCTCTCTTGTTTTTTTTTTTTTTGAGTTGGAGTCTCACTCTGTCACCCAGATTGGAGCCTCGACC
>NW_007251181.1:3914-4688 GCF_000164805.1 Carlito syrichta | reverse complement strand
GCAATCCACTCACCTCAGCCTCCCAAAGGCGCGGGATTACAGGCTGAGCCACCGAGTCCTCTCTTTTCTCCTCTTCTCCCTAGGTCCCTGTCTATCTCTCCTTTTTCATGTGTGCCTACCTCTTGCTGTGCTGTGTCTGTCTGTCCCTCCAGGTCTGCCTCTGGTGCTCCCTTCCTCCCTGTCACCCTTTGGGAACTGGACTCTGGGCTACAGGATTTTCCCTCTGGCCCCGGACCTGCCTTCCAGTCGTCACCCTGTCTCCACCCTTATTGGCAAGGCGAACCGCCACACCCCTTTGAACCTTGGACCCCAGACCCAGGGCTGCCAAAGAAACTGAGGCAACTGTGTGCTCCCTCTAGCCCAGAGGGAGCAGCCTCTTGAATGGGGAGAATCCTGTGGCTGGGAGGTGGGGGCATCTGTGGGGAAAGTGGGGGGCAACCCAATCCTGGGGTTCTTCAGATGAGGTTGGGGGGCTGGAGAATTCTGTGGAGAGGAGGCCTAGAGTGGAGGGTGATTGGGGAAGGGTCCAGAGATCACTTGGGGGTTCTGGACCAAGAGATTCTAGGGTGGGAGGCTGGAGGGCAGCGGCATGCTCCTGGCCGCCGCAGCCTAGACCTGCTGGGCTCAGGTGATCCTTTCACCTCAGCCTTCCAAATCGGAGGAACTACAGACACACGCCTGCACGCCCAGTTACTTTTTTGATATATTGTAGAGATGGGGTCTCACCAAGTTGTCCAGGCTGGTCTCGAAGAGAGGAATATTTGCTGGGATGGC
>NW_007251181.1:2075-3359 GCF_000164805.1 Carlito syrichta | reverse complement strand
CCAACCAGGTCCCGCCCTTCCCACCAACCAGGTCCCGCCCTTCCCACCAACCAGGTCCCGCCCTTCCCACCAACCAGGTCCCGCCCTTCCCACCAACCAGGTCCCGCCCTTCCCACCAACCAAGTCCCGCCCCCTCTGATCTCCGGTGCCTTCCCGCCGCGTTCAGAGGCCCCGCCCCCTAGCTGCACCAGGGGCCGTAAAGCTTCCTCCCGTCGCGACGCAGCTCCCAAAGCGCCTGCGCAGACCCTGAAAAGCGGCCAGGGAGGCCCCGCGCTTTCCTTTTCCGGTTCTGAGCCGCGCGGTGAGGAGTTCTCTTCCACGCCCGTAGCCATGCCGTCCAAGGGCCCTCTGCAGTCCGTGCAGGTCTTCGGACGAAAGGTGGGCCAGACGCTGCGTGGTAGGGGTCGGGGTGGCCAAGGTCTGGGAGAGGTCGGGGTCAGTGGGCGGGGATCTGGGGGTCGCCTGAGAGTCGGGCCCGAAACTCACGCGGCCCCGCTGTCTCGTCGCTTCCCACAGAAGACGGCCACCGCTGTGGCGCACTGCAAACGCGGCAACGGCCTCATCAAGGTGAACGGGCGGCCCCTGGAGATGATCGAGCCGCGCACGCTGCAGTACAAGGTGCTGGGGTCGGGGCCGGGCCTTGATTGCGGCAGGCTTGGAGCCGATGTTGCAGCTTTTGGAAGCTGAGAGAGCTCCTGTCAACGATGAGGTGTTTAAAAACTGACTTGGGGAGAAAAAAGTGGGTATTTGGCAGTAGAGCTGGGCTCGAGGCTGAAGTATGTAATCCGAGTTAGGAAGTGAAAATGTGGATGGTTGGTTTGAGAATTGGGTTATTTGAAAGCTCGCCTAATTTAGGGACACAGGTGACAAGGGCAGTACCAGTTTATGTGGCCCGAAGGTCTGTTTTCACCCTTAGAGTGTAGGATCCCTGAGGACAGAGATCAGTATTTTGTTCCTGGTAATTCTCTAGTGTCTAAAGCAAGGTCTGGATGTCGTAGGTGCTTAACAAGTAGTAGAACTTGAATTTTACTGTTAAGATGCTTGCCTGTGAAAGACAATTGGGTTCCCCTGCTCTTTGTTGGGGCCTCAGTTTCTTTGGCTCAGAATGGAAAGACATAAGTCTGATTGCTGCCTCTTACCTGTTACTTGAGGCAGGTAACTTAACTTCCTCTGCTGTGGTCACCATCTGTAAAATGGGGATCGTTTCTGTCCTGAAGCATTTTTACTTTTTTTTTTTTGAGTCGGAGTCTCACTCTGTCACCCAGACTGGAGTGCAGTGGCTGC
>NW_007251181.1:0-655 GCF_000164805.1 Carlito syrichta | reverse complement strand
GGCGATCATTCCGCTTCAGCCTTCCGAGTAGCCGGAATTACAGGCATGCGCTACCACGCCCGGCTGATTTTTGGATTTATTGTAGAGATGAGGTCTCGCTGCCCAGGCGGGTCTCGAACCCGCGGGCTCAGGCAATCCACTCACCTCAGCCTCCCAAAGGCGCGGGATTACAGGCTGAGCCACCGAGTCCGGCTAACATCAGGATTTTATAAGTGACTGAGAGTCTTTTGTATAGCAGATAATGAGTAATTATGACTTGTTATTGGCTGGCAGGTTATTTGAAGGGTTTGTATGTTGAATTTGGGGACACAGCAGTGACCAAGATGGCCTCAGGCCTTGCTCTCATGGAGCTCTGGGCCTAGTGGGGGAGATGGACTGAACCTAATACCAGAAACTGACCCAAAGTGGTCAGCATTGGGATGTGGAGCCTAGGGGGGAAGGCACCTGTCAGCCGACAGTAGGTGGAGCAAGTGTCTAGACAGAGGCACTGATCAGTGACCTGGAGCTGAGAAGGGAGAACATGGCACAAGTTGTGGTATACTTATTTCTCTGGAAATCAGGGTGAGGCTCAAAGGGGAGAAAGTAGTTCAGGTGAGGAACACAAAAGGTACCTGAGCAGCCCAGGAGTGACTTTCTGCTGTTTCTTTCAGCTTTG
>NW_007251180.1:0-3276 GCF_000164805.1 Carlito syrichta | reverse complement strand
AGCTGACCAATCTGCTCACTCACAGACCGGATAATTAAGTCAGCTGGCCAGTCGGCTCACTTGCCGGCCGATTAGTTAAGTAAACTCACCTGTGGGCTCACTCGCTGGCTGACAAGTTAAGTAAGGTAACCAGTCGGCTGACTAGCCGGGCAACAATTTAAGTCAGCTAACTTGTGGACCAACTAGTTAGGTCAGCTAAATATTCAGTCAACTAGTCAGCCGACTAGTTAGGTGAGTAAATTAGCCATCCAACTAGTTAACTGAGCTAACTTGTGAGCCAACTCGTCAGTCGACTAACTAGCCCAGCTAACTAGAAGGCCGACTAGACGGCTGACTAGTTAAGCCAGCTGACAAGTCAGCTGATTAGTCAGCCAACATGTGAAACCAGATAAGTAGTCATCCGCATCATCTGCCAATAAGTGAAATCACCTAGCTAACTCATTACCCAACTAATTAAGAGAGCTAGTTAACTCGTTTACCAAACAGTTAAAACAGTTAGCTAACTCATTAAACAACTCTTTAAGAGAGCTAGCTATCTCATTAGAAAACTAGTTAAGTCAGCTAGCTAAGTCAGCTAGCTAATTAGCTAGCTAGCTAAGTCAGCTAGCTAATTAGCTAGCTAGCTAAGTCAGTTAGCTAAGACAACTAGCTCACAGGTTAGTTAATTATTTAAGTCAGTTACTTAAGCCTGCTCCGCAAATAATTTGCTAACTAGTTAAGTCAGCTAGTTATTCAGCTAGCTAAATAGTTAGCTAACTATTTAATTTAGGTAGTTAAGTCAGCTAGCTAAGTAGTTAAGTCAGCCAGCTATCAGCTAGCTAAGTAGTTAGGTCATCTAGGTAAGTCATCTAGTTAAGTCAGCTACCTAATTTATTCAGCTGGCTAAGACAGCTAGCTAGGTAGTTAGCTAAAGGGTTAAGTCAGCAGGTTGAGTCAGGCAGTTAGCTAGTCAACTAACGGGCTAAGTCAGTTGGTTGAGTAAGCAGGCTAGCAAGTTAGCACACGGGTTGAGTCAGCTGTTTGAGTAGGCTAGCTAGTTAGCTAACCAGTTAAGTCAGCTGGATTAGTCAGCTAGCTAGCTAGTTAGCTAACAAGTTAAGACAGCTGGTTGAGTCAGCTAGCTAGCTCTTTAGCTAACGAGTTAAGTCAGATGATTAAGTCAGCTAGCTAGAATTTTAGATAACGAGCAAGCTAAATATGTAGCCCTCTGGTTAAGTCCGCAAGTTAGAGAGGCAGCTAACTATTTAAGTCAGCTTGTTAGCTAGGTAGGTAGTTAATTTCTTAAGTCAGCTTGCTAGCTAGGTAGCTAGCTAGTTAGCTATTTAAGTCAGCTGACTAGCTAGGTAGTTAGCTTAAGTCAGCTAGTTAACTCAGCTGGCTAGCAAACTTACTAGCTAGGTAGTGAGGCAGATAGGTCAGTTGGCTAGCCAGCTGTCTAGCAGGATAATTCATCTAGTTAAAAGAACTGTCAAGCTAACTGGCAATGTAAGTAGCTAGCTAGTTAAGTCAGTTAGATAGTTTCCTGGCTAGCTAGTGATGTCAGTGAGTTAAGTCAGCTGGGTAGCCAACTGGGTAGCTGGTTAAGTCAGCTAGTTTAGTCAGCTGTCTAGCCAGCAGGCTAGGTAGCTAGTTAGCTAGATAAGTCAGCTTGCTAGCCAGAAGGCTAGCTGTTCAAGTAAGCTAGCTAAGTCAGAAAGCTTGCCTGCTGGCTATGTAGTTAGCTAGCTAGTTAAGTGAGCTGGGTAGCCAGCTTGCTAGCAAAAGTCAGCTACGTATGTCAGCTGGTTAGCCAAGTGGCTAGATACATCGCCACCTATTTAAGGCAGCTGTCTAGCCAGTTGACTTGCTGGTTAAGTCAGCTAGTTAAGTCACCTGGCAATCAGCTGGCTAGCTAGTTATGTCAGATTGTAAAGTCAGTTGGCTATCCAGCTGGTTAGATAGTTAAAAAGTCAGTTATTCAGATGACTCGTAATCTGGCTAACTAGTTATTTCAGCTAGTTAAGTCAACTGGCTAGATAGGAAGCTAGATATATGTCAGCTAGTCATGTCAGGTACCTAGTTAGTTAAGTCAGCTGGCTAGCCAGTTACCTAGTTAGTTAAACAACCAAGTTAAGTCAGCTCACTAGCCAGCTGGTTAGCTAGGTAGCTAGGTAGCTAAGTCAGCTGGCAAAGCAGCGGGCTACATAGGTAGTTAGCTAGTTAAGTCAGCTGACTATCCAGCTGGATAGCTAGGTAGCTAGGCAGTTAAATCAGCTTGCTAGCCAGCTGGCAAGTTAGTTATGCTACCTTGTTAAGTTAGCTGGCTTGACAACTGGCTAGCTATGTAGCTAGATAGTTAAGTCAGCTGCCAAGTCCGCAGGCTAGATAGTTAAGTCAACTAGTTAAGTCAGTTGGCTAGCCAGCTGGCTTGCTATATAGCAAGCTAGTTAATTCAGCTGACTAACAATCAGGCCAGCTATGTAAGTCAGCTAGTTATGTCAGGTGGCTTGACAGCAGACTAGCTAATTAGTGTGATAGTTAACTCAGTTGGCTAGCCAGCTGACTAGCTAAATAAGTCAGTTAGGCAATTCAGTGGGCTAGCCACCTAGCTAGCTAGGAAGAGAGCTAGTTAAGTCAGCTGGCTAGCCATTTGACTCACTAGTTAAGTCATCTAGTTGAGTCAGCTGTGTAGCCAGCTTGCTAGCTGGTTAAGTCAAGTAGTTAATTCAGTTGGTTAGCCAGCTGTCTAGCTAGGTATCAAGCTAGTTAAGTCAGCTGGTTAGCAAGTAGGATAGCTAATTAAGTCAGCTAGTTAATTCAGTTGGCTTCCCAGCTAGCTGGGTAGCTAGCTATTTTAGTCAGTTGGTTAGCCACCTGTCTAGCTAGTGATATCAGCTAGTTAAGTCAGCTGGCTAGCCATCTGGCTATCTAGTTATGTCAGCTAGTTGAGTAAGCTGGCTAGCCAACTGGCTAGCTTGTTAAGTCAGCTAGTTAATTCATGTGGACAGGCAACTAGCTAGCTAGGTAGCTCGCTAGTTACATCAACTGGATAGCCAGCTGGCTAGTTTAAGTCAAGTAGTTAAGTCAGTTGGCTAGCCAATTGGCTAAGTAGTTAGCTGGGTACTTATGTCAGCTGGCTAGCCATCTGGCTAGCTAGTTAATTCAGCAAGTTAATTTAGCTGGTTAGCCGGCTGGCTAGTTAGGTGACTAGCTAGTTAAGCCAGCTGTCCAGTTGGATGGCTATCTAGTTAAGTCAGCTAGTTAAGTAAGCTTGTTAGTCGGCAGTCTAGCTAGGTA